>NC_056746.1:697399003-697666503 GCF_019279795.1 Protopterus annectens | reverse complement strand
TATGAAAATAGGAATATTAATAATTTTCAGAGATTGCCATTACTTCTGATGCGTCCCACATCAGACAAATTGTAGAGAAACATTGGGCGATTCTATTATTAGATGAGCGTTTGGCAACCATTGTAGGTCCCCAGCTAAGTTTTTCTTTTAAAAATAGGAAGAATTTGAAACGTTTACTTTGTTATCGATCTTTGGATAAATGGGAGAATAGTGAATGACCATAACAATTATTAGATTTAGTTACTTTGAGTAGTAGTTTGTTGGAGGATCTTAGTGCCCTGCCATTTGAGTAGGGCTGCACTAAGCTTTTGATTGCTGGAAAGTTGTCTGGATGGTGGAAGATGGAATTGAAAAAAGTGAGTTGGTTGAGGGATAGGAGATTGGGTAGTTCAATCCAATTTAGTTTATAAAGTGCTATGCAGTGATGTGATCTATAAGGGAGGTTAGTAGCGAATCTTGCAATTTTGTTTTAGCAGGACTACAGTTTGTTTAAATCTGATTTTCTGGGATTAGTGAATATTGGTGAGGCATATAGAAGAGTAGAGGTTCTAAATGAGCAAGGTCATTTTACCTCTGATTGTTGCACCCTGATATGCCAGGAGAATAAATGAATACTTTTCTCTTTGTAATTAAGTAAAATGACCTGTAAGTCTGGCATGATAAGAAGTATAACTTGTTTTGGCATGACTTTGATTTTCACTTATTTATTTATTTGCCATTTGTTTACCGGGAAAGTCCAACTGGGTCATGAGATACCCATTTTCAGATGAGGCCTAGAGAGAAAACCTCCAGATACATAGGGTTAACAGAATGAAAAAAAAACAGACAGACATAATAAAGTCATAACATTCAGGCACAAAATTTAAAAAACTACACATTAGTTTGTCAGAATAAACACTCAACAGACATAAAATGTCATAGTGTTCAAGATAAATTATATGGAAAGCCTGATAATATGAAGATGCAGCATTCTTTACATAACTGATGATTATCATAATGATTATTAATATTCTAGAAGTTATGAAATATGGTAACAGATTATGTTGGTGAAGGCATAGGATAGTACTAGTAGAGAAGGATAGGGTGTGATAGAGGGGATAGTAGGAATAGATGTGGAAAGTTATGAGTGCAACCTCAGGGGAGTATGTGTAGAGGAAGGGAGGGTAGGGTAAGTTAGTAGTGGAAATAGAGAGAATAGAGGTAGAAAAATGTATAAGAGTACCTTAACCTGGGCTCATACAGAAGCAAATCCAAGATTTGTTGAAGTATTCTTTTGTAGAGGTTTTGAAGGAGTGCAGGTTAGTAGCAGTTTTGATAGTTAAATGAATGGAGTTCCATAGTTTTGATACAGAGCAGGAGCAAAGGCTTAGGCCTGGGGTGTTTGTTAGGTTTATAAGTTGTGAGGAGATGTGTTTCTTCAGATCTGAGATGTTTATTCCAACTAACAAATTCAGTTCCCTGGGCACTCAGCTTTTTTGAAGAGGTCTTTATGACTCAGTGTTAGGAAAAGTGTTGTGATAGGTTAAGATGGAGTCAAAGATCAAAGGGGTAAATCGTGTATCTAGGATCATTTTTAGGAAATCATGGATGGCCTAGGATCATTTCTAGGAACTGCTTGATACAGGAAAGTGAAAGCAAAAAAGCATGCAAGGTAGGTAGTGATGGCAAACCAATGGAAAGTAGCACAGACTTTCAGCTTTTTGGGTAGAGATTGAAGCATGTGGCCCCAGCACAATGGCCACCAGCAAGAGAAGAGAACAGAAAAGAATAACAGCAATCAACATAGGGACATGAGTTCTAAACAGTAAAGAGAAAGAGAAAAATAATCATACTCTTGAAAAATACTAAAATTCCAGAACCAAACTGGGTTATACCCACATTCTGCACAAAATGGTGAAGTAAAATGACACAAGACCTGGTAGGAGTTAGAACTAATTAGTAGATAAACAACCCAAGAAAGAAAAAGGAAAATTCCAGCAGAAAGGGTGGTAGACAAGAAATCCAAGGAGGATATGGGATAGAAGGAAAATGGGCAAAGAGAAGGTAAGGCTGTAGGGGAGTTAGACTGTTAACTTCAATTAAAGAGCAGACTAGACAGGTTCATTATCTCTTTCTGCTGTCAAAAAGAAGGCAATGCAATGTAATGTAAGCAAATTCTTGATGTGCAAATTCTTTATATGAACAAATTGTCTGGTAGATGATGCTGTAGAGGGAAAGGGCAATATGAAAACAATGATCGTGCATCCTTTTGGCTCACAATGGTAAATATCAGGAGTAGAAGAGTTGGTGTCAGGAGGTGTGGAAAGTTGATGGAGCAGCTGTTCTGGCTAAACCTGAAAGGAAAGCCAATAAAAATTTACTTCATACTTGCAATGGAAAACAAAACAAACAATGGAAAACAATGCAAAAACAATCAAATAATTCCATATTAAAATAAAAAACAACAATAATCATTTACAAATACATTTATTCCAAATTTTCTGTGATATTATCAGTTACTAGCTAATCTATATAAACACAGTTTACAAATGTGTCAATACCAAATGTATTGAAATTATTGAAAGTTAGCAATTCATTAATCTATATAAGCAAAAATATTTCATTAGTATTTTTCTAATAAAGTACTTAGTTTCAAACAATTATAGTAATATGTGATTCTAGAAGTGATCATCTTAATACTTCTTATTTCATGTTGACCAACAACTTTAGCAATGTCTATAAAATTGAGGGAAGGCAGGGCTTAAATGAGCTATGTAATGGTTGACTTAAAATGATTGCTTAGATTATAAATGATGTATAAAGTTTGTAACTGGGAGTGTGTCAGTATAGTTTGTGATATAAAATGTTTGCAACTAGGATTGTGTTGGTGTGGTTTGTTTTCATTTATATAAATGTACGATTGCCTATGTCATAAGTGATGGTTTAATAAATATGTTTCTTGTTTTAAAAAAAAACTGAAGGTGTAGTTTCATTTTCCAATTTTCAGTTATTACTTTTTCAACTGTTGCTAATATACTACAGAAAAGGGATTTTTGTAAGTTATGAATGTTTTGAGGAATTGGAGCATTAAATAATACTAAAGATTTGGTGAGATTAAATTAGTAGACCTTAATGTTTGCATAAAATTCTTAATGTCCTTACAAGAGGGTTGCATAGTAGCACAATCAAAGCCATATTTTTGCTAGCCAGCTTTCAGCATGGCATTACATTTCCAACAGCTAATGTGCTATTTTTTGTACATAATTTCTACTTCATGGGGAGTGATAAAAGCTTTATGCAGATACTTCCAAGTACATAGTTTACAATATTAAATGACAATTGCAAGGCCATTTTCTTTTGTCTTCAGTCATGACATGAAGATTAATTGAGTAGAATAATCCCAATAATTACTTATAAAAATGCTATATAGTTTCTTATTATTTCAGGTAAATGAGATTTATTAATGTTATTTTGCAATTCAGATCTGTCTATGTATCTGGTATTCAATATATTTTGTATACTATATAGTATTTATTATTTTGAATCATAAGCCAATTATTCATATCTAAATAATATTTTCTAATTAAGGATTCAAACATAATTTGTTACTATTCAGAAACTTATTCCAGAAAATTAAGTTATTATTTAATATTAACATTTTAGAAATGTTTTAAGAGTCTGTACAATCTTCACTAAAAGCAATAGGAAATGGAGAGACGCATATTTTTATATCAGGATTTTCATAAAACAATTAAAATAAGTTTGGGCATTATTGATGTACTAGGAATTTGAGGGTTTCCCACTATTTTTGCAGATATTTCTTCAATAACCATATGAAAATATTGTGTCATATTTGATAATATGAATTGAAAATAGTATCATTATGATTCAGTCATATATTCTCATGTACTGATTTCCATTTAGCTGTATGAGTTAAATTAATCCACAGTAGTACTGCTTTTACAACTGATGATAAAGCATATACTTCCAAATCAGGAAATCTTAATATGGTGTTCCAAAGCTACTTTTGGTTTATTAGATGCCAAAAGAAAAAATGAGGTATAGAGTTAAATTTCTTTTTAACTTCTCTAGAAGGAAAATATTGATAGTTTGGATAATACATACGATCTTAGGTAAAAGAATCCTTTTTATTAAGGTTACTGTTTCCTCCATAGTAATAAATATTCCATTTGTTAATTAAGGAGACAATATTATCCAAAATATATGTTTCTTTAATTGTTACTAAGTTAACATTGTTAATTAGCATTATACCTAAATATTTATTTTTAAATTGTTCCAATTTAATTTACTATTGTTTCTTAATAACCCATTTCATGTTTTTGTTACTCAACAAATTGTTTGTTTTATTTGGTTAAACATTAGACCTGAAGTGAATTCAAATGATTTAAGGAATTTATTGAAGAAGGCAAAGGTGTACCTTTATTAATTTTGATTGATTGTGAGATAATATAAATCCAGTCTAACCATAATGAATTAACAATGCAAGAAAATTATTAATTATATTAGTTAAGTCAGACATGAAAGTTTTATAATCTATAATAAGGAAAGGTATAAGTCTATAAGAGGAACATAATGAATTGTTACCTTGTTTAAATATGACTGATGGCACAGTATATTTCCAAGCAGGGAGAATACTAAACACTGAATTAACTTCAGTAAAACATTTGATAAAATAATTAAAATGTCATATAGTAATAATTTATAAAACTCAGAAATAATACATTCTTTACCTGGGAATTTCTTATCCTGTCTTTATTTTAATTTGTTCTTTTATTTCTGACATTGTAATGTGTATCTTAATTTTCTTTATTTGTTATAATGTTAGCTTATTATGTATATTTTCATTTATTTTTTAATTATATTTTCATATTTAGTAAAGTTATTAGATGTCTTTAGATTGCAATGATATTTTCTAAAACATTCTAAAATATCTTCTACATTAATAACTTTTTTGTTAGTATACTGACAAATGATATCTTTAATAGAACTAATTGTATTACTTTTTTATATCTTAATGCTATTCTATGTAAATTTTTGATTTAAGGAATACACTTGTACTATAATTTTCTCTAGGCTTATCATAACCTTGTTTTGCATAATTTCCATATATTTTAAAATTTAGAACTTTTATTTCAGCATCTACATCTTTGTGACCTATTTGTGATTATAGTTTTAAATTATCAGTCTAATACTGCAGCTGTAATAAATCTTTATCCCATTCTTTTTGTGTATAAATGCCAAGTTGTTTTACCAAATTAATAAGCTTTCAGGGAATCCCCTAATCAAGTATCTGATACTTCTCCACTATTATTGATGTATAAAAACTGTTACATTTATTTTAAAAAACAGTGATTAAAATTTTATTTTGTTAAATAAGCTGGTAATCTATTATGGAAAATTAATTTTCCAGGTTTCACCAAATCATAAAAGTTATAGCATTATGGTCTGATAGGAGGCATGAGACTATAGTGACTCTCTTCAATCTTGAAACTAAGCCATTTAAAACAAAAAAATATATATATATATATATATATCCATTTTAGACTGCACATCAAATCTATATGAATAGAGTCTATATGTCAGAGAATTTGCTTCCAAAAATAGTTCACATCTTTAAGGTTAGTCATTTCAGAAAAATGTAAAAATGCTTCAGTTGAAGCAGACATTTTTGGCTTGTTAGTGGCAGTAGTATAATTTTAACTCAATATGCACTTAAAGTCTCCAGCTACAATAAGACCACCTCTCATATGTGAAACTATTATATCAAAATAGTTTTTACAAATTGTTGCTCCAATCTGTGGTAACAAATATACACTAAGTAAAGTATATATTTTATCTTGCTGTTCAATTGCTATGAAACATCATTCCTTTATTATCAGTATATATATAGATATATGTATATATATATATATATATATATATATATATATATATATATATATATAAACACACACACACACATATATATATATATATATATATATATATATATATATATAAACATATATATATATATATATATATATATATATATATATATATATCTCAATACTTTTAGGCATTCTTGTGGAATTCTTTCAGGGAATAATAGAATAATAGTGCATCTTCTTTTTATTAAAACTGGAACAAGCCATTATTATATATTCTTTTCTATTGAGTCTGTTAATATCATCATAAATTAAATGTGCTTCTTACAAAAAACAATTGTAGGTTTATGTAAACTTAAATATTTAGATAAACACCCACTCTTATTATTTAATGATGAACACTTTAAATAAGACACGTTAAATACATGTTAAAAGAAAACATGTCAACAATATCACTAACAAGGTTTTACAGATGAATATATTGTAATTACATATGTAATGACTTTATTTGTATCACCCACACATCTGTGATCAGTCAATCAGATGCTCCTTAATGTAGCAAAACCTAATCTTGCCACCAGTCAAATGCATTACCCATATGCTATAGCAAAACTATGGAATGCTCTCCCTCCTTCAGTTAAGTCTACTAGCCACCCTGAATGCTTTAAGACTTCACTGAAACAACACCTGTTCTCCCATTGGCAATGCACAAGTACCAGCACTGACTCTAAAAAAAAAAAACATATTCCTAGCCTTCCTACTTTTCTTCCCCATCTCATTTATGGCTCAGACACCTCATATATACATTCAGTGCTTCCAACTTACTAAATCCAAAATGTTCCACCCAGCCATACATAATCTACTATATCATTTACCTACCATGTCTTCTATTCATTCTTGATGCCTATATAGCAATAACTCTAAGGCTATACCTTACTTTCAGAATCGTTAATCTGCTGCTCTACATCTTTCCTCTCTACTGCAAAACTGCAATACTATATTCTTCACACATTCACTATTATCCTATGTCATCAATTATATTCTTGTTTGGCTTGCATACTTAATACTAGTTAAATAGATGTTAGATTTTATCTGTTTTATTGTATTACCTATTCAGTAATGTGTTCTGTACCATTGCTGCTTGATTTCTATATTTTGATTCTGTAGCTTTATCATGTTGTTTGTTTTTTGGAACTTTTCTCCCCAGGCCTGTACTAAAAACAGGCTCACCCTGGCCCAGTAGACCTCCTGGTAAACAAATGCAAATAAAATAATGAAAATAATAATTTGATTTAATTATCCTTATATATATATATATATATATATATATATATATATATATATATTGATAACTAAATCAAATAATGTCTCTCTGGGATTGTATTTATGTTTTGATATAGACATGAAAGTTAAAACAAGTCAGACTTTGAAACTTAGTATTCCAGTTTGAAGAGATGTCTTATTCAAACTACCACCATCAACAAGTCTAGACAGCAAACTCTAACTTATATTGAATCTCAACCTATTTCAATATTCAGTTTAGAAATACAAATTTTAGTATTAACTGTATAAATAATATTTTCGATATAAAGTATATTATTTAATTAAATAAATGAACAATTAATCTAATATTAAATATTAGTTCCCAATATGTCAGATAACTTAATACCAAATATACATAATCTGTAATCATTATACAAAAAAAAGTATAAAAAAAATTAAAATCTGTATTTGATGTACTAATATATTACACTGTAACTGTAAACTAATATATCTTAAAGGAGTAAGTTGCTAAATAAAGCAAAATGTAAGTATATTTATAAAGTAATTAAACAGAGTAATCTATATAGTCAATATAATATGGCCTTTTAATTTGTTTGTTAATAACTTAGATTATTTAACTATATTTATTAGCAATTCTCTCCAAGATCTAATAATCTTAAAGTATTCAAAATCACTACATTAAGTGCTTGTTATATGTCTATTTATATGGAATTAACTAATGTCTATTATCTGTTTTGCATACCTTAAACCTTTCATAATTAACTTTAAAAGAATATAACTGAATAATACAGGATACATCAATATTAACATTAAAGAAGTAAACAGGGCAAAGTTGAAGAGCTTCTTAAATACAATGTCCAATTACACAGTATAATCATATATCTACAAACCTACTTTTATCTTTATCACCCACCTATAATTTAAAAACATATTCTAACCATAACATGCATATATAAAAATACTTAACCTTTAACTATTATTTCTTATAACCGCTAAGTTACTCTTCACTATGTGTGCTCTCAGCACAAGTGTGTCCTGTACTTCTTTAAACTAAGATATCCAGTTAAGATAATCCATATTCTTATATAATAACTCTCCTAAATATGCTTTAAAACATATTATTTAAGTAGAATAAGTATGTCTTGATATATCTATAAAATGAATGCATATTTGCTGTAACTATGAATTATTAAACAGCATAAAGCACGTTATCTAAGCAATGCTTGTAAACTGCATCGAGAAGTAATCACATATTGTAATGTTATGTTCATTATATAAGTGATTAGAAATTGTCATTTGAAATGTAATAGCTTAATATATTAATGGATCAATAGTGTAAAGAAAGATAATGTAAAATATTTTAATATGACTATGTATATAGTTTAAATTAAGACATTACTTCTTTAAGATTATCTGAGTAACATCTTACATCATGAAGTGATATTCCTAACCAACAATGATGGATTAAATGCTTGAGATGCAATTGGAGAAAAAAGGAAGAAAATCTTCAAAATAATCAGATAAACCAGGATTTAGATCAAGATCTACCAAACTGCCAAAAGTATTGCACTCAACAGATCATGAAGTAAGTAGCGCATAATACAATGAACAAAGTCAGTACAAATGTCTTTTATTGTGTGATAACTACATTAGAAACTCTATTTTATAATGAACAAAACAGAACACATTCATCAAGGTCAACATATTTTTATTAAAGCAAATTAACACTCTTACATACTATTCCAGAAAATAAAGCACAATTAAGTGATTAACAAAGGAAGAGATTACATTCCAACTATATCAAGAAATACCGCTTACCATATTCTCCAGGACAATACCATACCGATTCTCAGCCCAAACAAGAACAACAAAAACAAAAAACACCATACATAATATTAATATAAACAGCCTTCATATAGCTATGAAGGACTTCAATTAAGCCTCCTTTTACATTTAAAAAACAACATTAACATATGATATAACATCATTTACTAAATATTTGATCTTATGTCAATTATATTGCAATACTTAAAGATATATAAGCAAATACTACATAATAACTTCTTAAATACTCCAAAAAACAAAAAGCCAGCACGAAGGTGTGTAAAGTGTAACTTTATTATAAAGTTATCACATACAGACAGACCAGTTGTGGTATACATTTCAAGCCTTCCTCAGTGTCTGAGGAAGGCTTGAAATTTACGCCGAAACCGGTCTGTCTGTATGTGAAGACAGACCAGTTTCAGCATACATTTCAAGCCATCCTCAGTGTCTGAGGAAGGCTTGAAATTTATGCCGAAACCAGTCTGTGTGTATGCGACAACTTTATAATAAAGTTACACTTTGCACACCTTCGTGCTGGCTTTTTGTTTTATGGATCACTGTTTCTTTAAGCCATGCACTGCTGTACTTGCAGGGGGACTATTCTGGACTATTAAACTTTTTAAATACTGTTATTAAATAAAAGACTAATAAAACTTAATGAATCAGAGTTAAGTTTGAGCTTTATAAGTTATTATTAATTTACTATAACTATATCCGGGTCCCTTTCAGAAGATGAGCTCAACAGAAAGTCAAACTTCATATCGTCAAGACAATATGATCGACTTTCTGAAATTTCAGAGCTTTTGTATGGAGGTCATAGCACAACTGGGATACGTTGGTATACAATTTTCTCCACTGTAGTGTAGTCTTGGTTTTGGTATATATAATATGTAGGGAGTGTGAGAGCCATGGGGTTCAGGGGGGCTTGCCCCCTCTTGTAAATATGTAGAACTTTTTTGTTGTTTTATGTCATTTAAATTTTCAGAAAGTCAATCACATGGTGTTGATTACATGAAGTTCAGCTTTCTGTTGAGTTGATCTTCTGAAGTAGATTGAACTCCAAATAACCGAGACCAGTTTGCTGAAACAACAATATTCTGAACACTGACTTTTCCAAAGTTCTTTTCAGTGAAAGTGTACAGTGTTTATGTACCTTCTCATACACCATACTGGTTCTGTGGCATGGTGAATATAACAGTCATTTTAGGAATATTGAGTATACAGCAAATTATATTCACAGCATCGTAGCATTTAAATGGAGATTGCACTACAGTTAAAATTAGGAAATCCATCCTTGTTGTCACTGTAGTGTGATCTAGGACCCATATATGTATATACATATATATATATATATATATATATATATATATATATATATATATATATATATATATATATATATACCTCCTGGTGATAATATCTCCCTCCTTGAATGAATACTATCTTGGTTCTCAACTAAAATTACTACAGAAACAACCATCCTAGGGGATGTTAACATAAACTGACATCACTTTAAAACAGACTCTTCTTGTCAAAGTATAAACCTTTATGGCTTCACACAGGTCATCTCAACTCCAACCCACCTAAATAAAGTCTCAAACTTGCACTCAGTTATCGATTGGATACTAGTATCTCATCCCAATAAATACAATAAACCTGAATCACTATCTGACTCTTTTAGTGACCATGCACCTACCCGAGTAGTTAGATATATCTCCCATACTACTAGTACTCACAAATATAAAACTTTCTGTAATCTGACCAACTTCAACTCAGAATACTTAAATAGTCTCTTATCCTCCATTAACTGGTCTTCAGTCTTTTCACTGCCTCTTAATGATGCTGTCCTACACTTCAGTTCAACTTTCTTAAATATTCTCAATACTCTTGCTGCTCTTCGAACAACAAGAGTTAAATCTCAAATCTCCCCTTGGCTTACCAACACCAATCATTCCTCTATCCATGTCAGTGAATGGACCAAATCAAAATCTCCTTCAGACTTACAAAAATATAAAGAACTTAGAAACCAAACTAAAAAAAATGATAGTATCTGATGAAAGAAACTTCTACTCACAATCCACCTCTAATCACAGTAGTAACCCTAAGGACTTCTGAAAGTCAGTTAACCACATATTCCATCCAGGTAACCCACCATCTCCTAACCATGATCCTAACCTGTCTTCCACTGAAATAGCCACCCAGTTCAATTCCTTTTTCATCAACACCATCAGTAAATTACTGCCTTCTAGCTCCAGATCTCTTCCTAACTCCACCCTTGCTTCTGATTCGTCTAGCCCTCACTCTGAAACCCCCCATAATCCCCAAAAAACACTTTTTCTCTTCAACCTGTATCAACTGCCTATATCAAAAAACTTCTTCAGAACCTAAAACCATGCTCTCCATCTGCTGATAACTTGCCACCATATTTCCTAAAAATAGCCACCTGTTCCATTGTGTACCCCATATCTATTCTGATAAATTGCTCATTGTCTGAATTTACTGTTCCATCTGCCTGTCAAAAATTCTATACTATCCCCATCCATAAAGGAAGAAAATCTATAGAAATTTCCAATTTTAGACCTATAGCTATTCTCTCTCCACACTCAAAAATCATAGAAAAATGTGTCCTTGCACAATTATTACACCTTCTATTACTAGAAAACCTTTTATCTCCTACTCAGCATGGTTTTCGACCAAACCATAGTACTTCCACCACTCTCATTGCTTTTACCGATTCAGTCGTGCAATCCAGAGACAATAACAAACTAGTCTCTTGCCTATTCTTGGACTTATCCAAGGCATTTGATACTGTGTCTCATCCTTTGCTCATTTCTAAATTAACAGAACTTAATCTGTCCCCATCCACTATCTCTAGGTTCAGCAGCTACCTTTCCAAAAGGCAACAATCTGTTAGATGGTTTTCTTTGCTGTCCCCTCCTCTGCCAGTCATCACAGGTGTGCCCCAAGACTCCATCTTAAGACCTCTTCTATTCAACATTTTTACTAACAATCTTTATAAATCCTGCCCCAACTCAACTCTTATCCAATATGCGGACAGTTCTATAGTCATCACCTCCTATGATTATTTCTCAGACCTGCTTTCCAAAACCCAGCAAACTTTCACAAATATTGAGACCTGGCTAACTGATAACCAGCTAATATTCAATGCTAAGAAAATTAAACTACTTCTATTTCTGCCTAAATCACACCTCATAACACCTCAGCCTTCACTATCACCTCGTCAGACAACACCATATTCTCCAGGACAATACCAATGTTGAATCCCATGCCAAACTACTAGGGGTCATATTGATGATAAACTAAAGGTCGACCTTCATATAAATTACTGTATCAAAAATACTAACCAAAAGCTTGGCTTACTATACTGTAACAAAAGATATCTCACACCAGAGGTAAGACAGTTACTCTCTCTTGCTTATCTCCTACCTTGTCTATTCTATGGCTCCCAAATCTTGACTAACCTACAGGCACCCTACTTAATAAGATGGAAAATACATATCACAAAATAGCTAGATTTGCCTCCAACACTCACCCTAAATCCCATCACTGTTTGGCTTTGAAAACACTGAACTGGCTTGAGTTCCCCAATCAACTTCTTTTCTATCAACTTAATAGTATCCACTCCATCCTCTACAAACCCTCCTTCTGCCCAAAATTTCCAACATCTTAAATTACTACCTCCCAACCAGAAAATTTAGAAGCACCAACAAAAACCTCCTTGACATCTATAAACTTAAAAAATCAATTGGTGAAACCCTCTACAACTACATCCCTCTATCCACTGGAATAAGCTACCTTTAACAATTAGATCTATTACACAGTGCCTCCCATTTAAAATCGCCCAAAAAGTCCACTTTACAAATACCCGGACTTTCTCCTGTACACAGCCACCGTGAACTTACTCTCCTGACCCTTTTTGCATACATCTCCTTCTCAATTTGTATGTAATTCTCGTTACATTTTTCACTCATTTTCTCCACTACTCATATTTACCTCCCTTCCTTCTTTTCCCACTTAGCTTACTCCCCTTTCTCAGATTTCACTTGATTCTGACTACTACTACTCTCCTCTCTTATTTACAAATTTAAAAAAAAAACTCTAATTTTCCCTTTTTTATCCATAGCCATACTTTTTCTATCACCTGCTCTCTCTATCAACTTCCCCTCTGCTTCTGATTACTGACGTACATGCTTTTGCCTGTAAGAACTAAGACTTGATATTTATTTATTTATTTATTTTATTTTATTTTACATTTGTTGACCGGGATAGTCCGACTGGATGCATGTCCATTTTCAGCAGAGGCCCGGGGAGAAAAGCTCCAAAGGAAGTAGCACAAGCAAATTTAACATAATAGAATTTAAACACAATTTCCAGCCTCTGCTGAGGAGTCTAAGTTATACAGTCTAACATGCTTCTTGTCTGGCTTACTAATTACAACACAATAGATTTAAATTAACAAAATAATACTGGTACACCACTGATACCAAATATTTAGTCTGGCTTGGAGCAAGGACATAGCCATTGAGTCTTGAAATACTGCTTAAGAGTTTTCTTAAATTGAGATAGGGTAGTGTCTAGTGTAATGTCAGCAGGTAGTGAGTTCCAAGTTTTGCCTACAGAGTTGGCAAACATGGAGTCCCTGGCTGAATTGTTGGATTTGATGGTTTATACTACCAGTCTATTAGATGAGCGAAGTGGTCTGAGGTTGGCGTGGGGATAGATGATGTTTTTCAAAGCAGGTGTATTTTCAGGTTGGGTAACTACTTTGTGAGCCACAATAAGTTGATTATACTGAATTTGCCTAGTTAGCTCTAGTCATCCAAGATTTTTTAGGTTTATGCAGTGATGTGCTGTATAGGGCAGGGCAGTGGCAAATCTAGCAATGTTATTGTAGCAGCCAGAGAGTCTGTTAAATTCAGTTTTATTTAAATTGGAAAATAAAGGGGGACCATAGAAGAAGGTGGAGACCAGATGAAAGCGGACAATGGCAGTCCTAGCAGGTGGGGTTAGGAATGGTTTTATCCTATATAGTGAGCCCAGTTTTTTATTAATGGATTTGATAGTTTTGTTAACGTGAGCATCAAATTTGAGATTGTTGTCTACAATAACCCCAAGGAGTTTTGTGTGAGCATCTGGGAAGATTATGATACCATCATTAAACTTAATGAAGAAAGATAATATCGGGGATTTTTGGGTGGGGGAGAAAAGTAATAGCTTTGTTTTGTTGGAATTTAGAATCAGACAGCGGTCAACAAGCCAATTTTTAACTAAGTTGAAAGTACACCGAGTAATTAACTGCAGCTCAGTCTAGGAGGTACCAGTACAGATCACCGTGGAGTCGTCTGCATATTGAATGCAGTTAGCATTTGGGATGACAGTGTGGAGGTCATTAATAAAAATGAAAAACAACAGTGGTCCCAGAATAGACCCCTGGGGGACACCTATGGTGTTGGGTAGGAAGTTGGATAGATTGTTCTGCCATAGTACAGCTTGTTGTCTATTGTGGAGATAGGATTACCAGACACAAGGATCTTGGAACCTGCAGTTATATGCTTGGATTTTATAGGTAATGCTTTTTATATGAAATATTACTGTTTCAGGTGTACCTTTTTCAAGTTAGGGGCATGCAGTACACTTATGTTTTGCTTCCAATTTTTGTTAGATTTTAGGGAATACTTTCTGATTTCCTTCCAATTTTTGGTTAATATTATGGGAAATACATATGGAGCTTCCAGTATCCCTGTAGGGATTGTTACCTTAGTTTGCCCAAACTGGTTTAGCTTTTAGGGGTTGGTATGGTAAATGGGGCTATCTAAACATGCTATAGACCCAGGCTAGCAACTGTGGTATACACAGAGAAAATTTGTATGTATTAACCTTGGCAGGACAGTTAGTTCGAGGGGCAGCTCAGAACACATATCCTGCTTAGTTTCGGCTTTGTAGCGTCCTTCTTTTTTGCAGGACTGCTGTTAGAGGGGATAGTTCCTAGTGGGGAAAGGTAATTAAATAGGTATAAGTTAGTAGTTTAGTAAAAAAGCAGTTTCATTAGTTTAAGGGAGTCACAGTGTTTAAATGTTAGACTAAAGCATTGATTCCATTAGATTCCTGATTTATAAATAGTATTCAAGAAACATTCATGTACTATTTGTACAGTGCACACGCTAGTCTCCCTGTTGCTATTGCTATATAGTTACTGATATGCTTTCCTGTCTACCAAAACACAATTAAATTAGCTGCAAGTCTGTTTGAAAATACTTTACACCAAACACAAAGTCGCTATAATTAGACAGTGCCAGACAAGCTTGCTAGCCATTAAAACACAGTAGCTAGATTGCACATCTGTTTGTTTACAAGCATTATTCCATCATGCTGTTATCAAAAACAGCTGAAAATAAACATTACAACTGCTAGTCTTAAAGTTGCCAATTCTATAGAGCGCAACTGTTAGATCAGACAAGCTTGCTAGTCCTAAAGTACATTTTGCCATTGCTGTGGAGCTTAATTGGCAATTTCTAACAGGTGACAGTAAGAAACAATAGTCAAATATCTGCATGTTGCCTTAGTTCCTTAGGTAGGAGCTTTTATGCAGTCCGTACCACATTATGCATTTAAACTGGGCAGATTCTAATGAAATGACAGTAGATAGCAGCTTTTATGCAGTCCATGGCACTTTACACATTTAGACCAGGCAGATTCAAATGCAATAACAGTGTTTGGTACAAAAACAGTAATAGTTTCTTTAAACAATTGTAGCAGTAAGCACTATATTAACATTAACACCAGTTACATACCATGAAGGAGAGGGCTGCCGACTGGATCTAGGAGCACTAGTAATTTGAAAAATGGTGGTTTCTTAGGTGCTTTTCTAACCTTGCATAAGTTTCAGTGCAGGAGGAGGGATCTGAGGTATGATAGGCTTATCAGACACAAGGATCTTGGAACCTGCAGTTATATGCTTGGATTTTATAGGTAAGGGTCTATATTAGAACACCGAACTTTCAAAATTTAGAGTATTCAAATATCGACCCATTTTCAGTGAACGCTGAAAATATCGAAGAAACAGAAAACTGAATTTTTTCCTAGGGAAAGAATGTTTTTGTCCATTTCTGTTGCTTCGGTATTTTCAGCGCTGTGGTGGAAAGTTACAGGTCGGGTTCAGGTAAGTGTGTGATTGTGTAGACGTGAGGGTTAGGGCAGGTTAGGTGAGTTAGTGTTAGGGCGTGGGTCAGGTAAGTGTGCGATTGTGTGGACATGAGGGTTAGGACGAGGTAGGTGAGTTAGGGTTAGGGCATGGGTGAGGAGACTGTGCGATAGTGACGGACCTTAGGGTTAGGGTTTGGGTTAAGGTAAGTGGATATTCAGTGGTGTATGTATAGTTTAGTGTAGGGTTACATGTAAGAGTTTAGGTGTATGTGTGTGGATTGCTGTTTGTTTGGTGTGCTTGTGTTGTGTGTATGTGTTTTGGATCAGCAAATTTTTTCCCTAGGAAAAAATTTGCTGTTCTGAATGTTCGATGTTTTAAATTTTCGATTCATAGGGTTCGACATTAGAACACTCGACATTTTGAATGTTTGGTGTTCTAATATAGACCCATAGGTAAGGTCTTTTTAAGTGAAATATTACTGTTTCATGTGTACCTTTTTCAAGTTAGGGGCATGCAGTACACATACATTTTGCTCCAATTTATGTTAGATTTTAGGGAATACTTTCTGATTTCCTTCCAATTTCTGTTCAATATTATAGGAAATACATATGGGGCATCCAGTATCCCTGTTGGGATGGTTACTTTAGTTTTCCCAAACTGGTTTAGTCTTTAGGGGTTGGTATGGCAAATGGGGCTATCTAAACATGCTATCAGTGTATACCAGGCTAGCAACTGTGGTATGCACTGAGAGAATTTGCATGTATTAACATTGGCAGGAGGGTTAGTTCGAGGGGCAGCTCAGAACAGATCTTCTGTTTAGTTTCGGCTTTGTAGCATCCTTCTTTTTTGCAGGACTGCTGTTAGAGGGAATAGTTCCTTGGCAGGAGGGTTAGTTCGAGGGGCAGCTCAGAACAGGTATTCTGTTTAGTTTCAGTTTTGTAGCATCCTTCTTTTTTTCAGGATTGCTGTTAGAGGGGATAGTTCCTTGGCAGGACGGTTAGTTCGAGGGGCAGCTCAGAACAGATATTCTGTTTAGTTTTAGCTTTGTAGCACCTCTACAGTACTTCTATCCTCTTTTTCTTAAACTCTGAGTTAATTGTCATTACTTCCCCTATATATATGGTGAAGTCTTTATGTACTGGAGATATATGAAAGACTTTATCATTTGGTTTTATGCCTTTTTTGTAAATAACACCTTTAAACTCACATGTGAAAATTGTGAATCCAAGCATTATTAT
The DNA here is from genome assembly GCF_019279795.1 of Protopterus annectens. NCBI lineage: Eukaryota > Metazoa > Chordata > Ceratodontiformes > Protopteridae > Protopterus > Protopterus annectens. Next base: position 697,649,125 of record NC_056746.1, on the reverse strand, counting down.
GCATGTTTATATTACCTCATGCATACTGCATTGTTTGTAAACATTTTTACGGTGTATGTAATACTTTGTGGAGCTTTTCTCCCCGGGCCTCTGCTGAAAAAGGGCACAAGCTCAGTCAGACATTCCCGGTCCACAAATCTCAAATATTTATTTATTTATTTACATTTGTTTAACGGGAAATTCCGACTGGACACAGGTCCTTTTTCAGCAGAGGCCCAGGGAGAAAAGCTCCACAGAATGACACGATAAATGGTATACAATAGGAATCAAAGGTATGCATACAGTAGTGGTGATGATGATATGAAAAATATAGGAGCACATTTGGTAAAATTAAGTAGTAAGCTTTAATTATAAACATCGAAAATAAGAAGTAAAACACAGCACTACAATTGTCTAGCAGTAACAAGTTAACAATGATAATTCACCAATGACTACTAAATCCTGGAAGGACGAATTAGCAGTAATTAATATTCAGTTCAGTTTTATAGTGATGGAGGGAATACTCTATCCAAAGCAGGGAAAAGAGAGAACGGTAGAAGGGGGAATTATTAGTCACAGTTTGGACAAGACAAAGCCAGTGAATATTTAGGTGTGATTTAAGTGCAGTCTTGAAAAGACTGCAGGAAGGAAGAGTAGTTATGGTAGTGAGAAGGTTGCTCCAGGGTTTGGATATGGTGCAGGAAAATAGTGCTTCACCTGCTGAGTTTTTGGCTTTGGTGATCTGGAGTAAATTTTTTGTTGCAGGAGTGTAGGGGTCTGGAAGGGTGGTAGGTTTGGAGAAGTATATGGAGTGAATGAATAAATAAATAAATATATATGTGTGTGTGTGTGTGTGTGTGTGTGTGTGTGTGTGTGTGTGTGTGTGTGTGTGTGTGTGTGTGTGTGTGTGTGTGTGTGTGTATGTGTGTAATACTAAATAAAAGGTGTGCAAGAGATATTAACTTTCTTTGTGACAAACTTCTAATATATTATCAATATGTATAGTTCATAGAATAAATAACAATATTTATTTATCTGTAGGTTTCAGTGCTTTATCATAAGTCTTCCAAACATTTTTAGTTGCATGTCTCTAGGGAAGGATATCTATCTATGTATCTCTCTCCTCTCTCTCTCTCTATATATTATATATGTATATATATATATATATATATATATATATATATATATATATATATATATATATTTATAAACTGCATCTTTTAATGATTCAAATTTCTTATTCTTGCTAGAAATAGCAGATGAGTTTCAATGCCAGATTTCTTCAAGTGTTTTAACAGTAGGATACATGCTTTTCTTTTAGCGACCACAGTGGATGAATAATCATTATCAAACTTGATCTTATTTTACCCTATTTTTATAGGATAACTAGACAAGGCATTTTTAATACTAAATCTTTGTCCTAACTGGAAAGCAAATCTGACAACCACAAATATGAGAAATAAAGGGAATTTTCTTAGAAAATGAGTTAGGTAGTAACTTATGTGGTCTTTTAAGCCGAAAAGTAAGAGCTTCTAGCAGATTTAGAGTTTTAAGTAACAAAGATGTGAAAACGTTTTCCATGCTGACTTTTTTTTATGTCCTTAAGGTATACCATGCATTCTGATATTGTTCCTTCTTGGCCTGTTTTCAAGATAATCCAGAAATGTAGCGTTTTATTTAAGAAAAAGCTCAATATGATTTTCTCCTTTAGTTAATCTGTTGTCTATATCATTTGTAGAGTCTTCCATACCTGCAATATGAAGTTTCTGTTGTTTAACCATTTCATTTATTAGCTCAATTTGTTTTACACAGTCTTCTTTTATAGTGTCAATTTTAGTGTCTGGTTTATCTAGTTTAAAACATACACGTAACAGACTGCAGTAATTTCTTAACTGACAGTTCTTGAGAAGCTGATTTTGAAGGGCTCATCTCAAAGAAGTAGTTGTATTTATCTATATTATTTAACTGGAAAACTGAATAAAGAGTTGCACCCCCCCCCCCACCAGAAAAAGAAAACTTCAATACAGGATAGTTCTGCATATTATTCTTCAAGAATTAGAGTTGCTCATATATTTTGATAACAAATTTCTGTCAGCAATGTGATATAGGAAGCAGAGCAAGCATTCTGTGCTGCTAGCTGTTCATTGTCTTGGCTACACCTACTTTATTCTGTTTTTGAAGAATAGGATGCATTCTAGTGCATTGTAGATAGCTGATGCTTGGCACAGCCTTCTAGCAACATTGAGAAGTTTCTAATTATTTAAGCATTTTTCTAACTTAATATCTAGAGAAAACTTCAAAAACTTAGTTGTGATATTTAAATGATCCCCAAAACTGTCCATTTCATACTTACCTATCCAAATAAACAGAGCGTTATGAATAAAATGCACATATTTCTTTAAGAAAATAGAATACACACTGTAACTTGTATATTAATCCTCTCCCAATGTGCCAAAACAAAATTTACAAAGGTAGGTACCATTTCAGCCCCATAGCAACACTTTGAATTTATTCATAATATGCTTTATTAAAAATTAGACAATTATGTTTTCAGCACTAGATCCAGACAGAAGGAAATAAAATTTTTCTTCTTCTTCTTCTCTATCATCAAATACACATTTTTTCAATAAACATTCTTTGAACCAAAGAACACTAAGATCTATTTGAATTACGGTATACAAACTGTGAACATCTGCAGTCACTAACCAGTCCTTATTTGTAACAGTAATTTTTCTAAACATACACATTCAATCTGCTGAATACAAAATAAGAGATTGAATTATTTTCATAACTCTCTTAAGTTGATATTCAACATACAGAGCCAGATGCTCAGTTTTGATCTGGTTGCCAAAAACTATGTGTCTTAAAGGGGATTATAATTACCTTTCTGGAGTTTTGGTGTGCCGAATATGATACCAGTTCTAGGAAATGGAGCAGTCATAAATTTCTCCAGTTTTGCATCAACTATTCTTTATTGAAAAGTCAAATCAGGAAATTCATCAATATCTTTGTAGCCATTAATTGCTTGAGAAATATTTTTATTAAATGGTTTGCAATCAGGCTGTTGTGATTTTAACACCCAAAGGGTAAGTCTAAGTTTTTTTTTTATCAGAGTGTGACATCTGTGCATGATTAGATGAAAGCACTTAGTCTGTTTTCTATTATATTAAATTATTATTAATTTTTGTGGTTTAGTAGTTGAAGAACTGTGTGGAATGAACCATTTGTTAGAATTGAAAGTAACATGGACAAATTAATTGAGTAAAGCATGCAGGAGCCAAAGAAGTGTGTGTTTTGAGGTAGAGGGCCAGAAAGACAGTGAAGTTGGAAAAAAACAGAGTAGACCAGAAACCAAACAGTTAAAACTATTATAAAGTGTCATATAATGTTAAAGCAGGATATGTGCAGTGAGGAATGGGCAAAAAGTACCCCGCAGATGTATTGTGGAATAATAGATAAAATAACAAAACACCGGGTTGTTCACAACTGCTAGAAATCAGCAAAAACTACTATTTTTATTTTTGCTATACAGTGATGAGTGACAAGGTCATTATCAACAAGTGTCAAGTAGGCATAATTACAGGAAAACAAATGGACATATGTTATAGTAGCTGGAACAAGGTCAGGAAGGAACTCAACACACTTTGAGGTAATAAAATGGCAATTAGTCAAGATAATCCAAGGTACTATTCGTGAATTATTAGGTTAACTTTATGCTTACTTTAAAAACAGGATCTGGTTGACTGTACTGGTGAAAGACTTCAGTAGTTTTCATGATGAGAATCTAGGTCGAATTCAAGTATGTAATATCTCTAAATCTTAGTTCTGTTCCCCAGAGAAGGCTATGCAAAGACATCTGTGATAAGGGTGACATATTTATTAAATATTAATTTTTCTGCAGATGGCACTAATAGCATGAAGTCACTTGGGTGTGGTTAATTAGGTTGACATATGACATGTCATAGTCTTTTATGTCATAACCCATTATATCATAGTTCATTTCTTTCAGTCAGAATGATTAAGTGATCAGGCCATTTGTGATTGTTTGCATTGTTTCAAAACCCGCTACACCCTCATGCAGGGAGTTCAGTCATCTGCAACTCCTAATGAATACAAAGTAACTGATGTTACCAAACCTCAGGTTAATTTATTCTAGGTGGCATGGGTTGTACATTTTTTCTTTCATTCAGACTTCACTAATTGGGCTGCAAAGAGTATGAGCTACTGAGACTACAACACCCATGTCGCAGTAGAGTCTGCTCCCCAGTATGATCCAGTTCTCTGATTAGGTCATATAAGATACTACTACACAAGTCTTTGAACTTTGAATTACACAATTCCAAGAACAAACATGTGAATGTATTGAAAACTACTGTTTGATAGCCATTGTCTGGGACAGTGGTTTCCTTGGACCCACCCTTGCTTAAAAATTGTTCCTACCTTTAAGTCACTGTAACTTACAGGAAAGAATGGCCACCATATTTGCTCACATATTTGGTCACAAAATTTCATAATTTCAGGTACCATAACTCCCAAGATAACACAATTCCTGAATAAGCCACTGATGAAGTTAAAAAGGAATTTAATTGCAGGTGATATATTTTGATTTTAGCAGAACATCGTTTGTCAGTGAATGTTAATAAGGTAATCTGGAGACAACTCAAATGTAAAGCACAAAAAGTCAGCAGATGGAGAACTTACCCAGGAGAAGAATAAAGTCAGACAGCAAAACTTGCAGAAAAGTAACAATTCAAATAAGCAAAGCATACATAGGATCGACACAGGAATTTACCTCATAGAAAGTAACCAGAAGCAGCTGTTAGGCAGAAAAGAGTAGTTTTGTTACTGGAGTCACTTAATACAGATTGTAGTCAGACCGCTAAAGCAGAAAGAACTAAAACAGAAGAAAAACACACAAAGATGACTTGAAGGAGAAATGAGAGGCTAAGATGGGTCGTCTCTTCCTAGTTGTGATATGGCATTGGGGTTCTGTTGCAGGGAGGTGGGTGCAGAGCATGCAGATGTACTGTGATACTACTTTTTTTGGGGGTTCTGTTGCAGGGAGGTGGGTGCAGAGCATGCAGATGTACTGTGATACTACTTTTTTTTTTTTTTTTTTTTTTTTTGCAGTTCTATCATATTAGGCTGTTGTTTCCCTACTGGTGAATTGCCCCCATGAGTCACTGTCCAGACCCATGGCCATTTTAAGAAGCACTAGCCCATAACCAAATCTTTTTGGAGGCTTGGGGATGCAAATGGCCAGTCTACAGCTGAGAGCCGTAGTGATTGTCACTGCCTCACACCCTTTCTATAAAGCCTAACAGTCAGCAGTGCATCGGTCAACTTGTTAGCAATGGAACTGGACAGACACCATTGCCACAATGAAAGCATCTGGCTTCATATCTCTGCCCTTACATGCATGCTGACATTTCTGTCAGAAGCTATACTTTTCATGCGACATGGTTCCTGGGACATACCTAAATTGAGACCAAGGCAGCTATGCCTCCAAGCCTACCCACAAGCTCTAGCCTGGCATCCACTCATAACCCTGAACATCGGAGTAATGGAAGCATACTACCCTGTATCACCTATGCCTGCTTGATAGGATAGGCATTCCATTAAGAATCATCATCAAGCACACAAGCCACTAGTCAAACTGAAGTCACCTGTCTGTAGTAGGTTCCTTTTAGAAGACCGAAGACGCATTCTTATTCTTCTTCTTTTGAATGCATCTTGGTCTAAATTAAAAGACTGAAATGGCAAAATATCAAATCGGCTTTTAAGCGAATTCTTTCCCTGGGAAAGAATTCGCTCTGCCACTTTGTCACTTTGCCATTTTCGGCACTGTTGTGCGATGTCAGAGTTGGTATATTTAAGTAGGGGGGATGTGGGGGTGTGAAGCCCCCCACTTAATGTAATGTTTAAAGTGTTTTGTTTATTTATTTATTTTTTGTTGGAACAGCGATTTTTTTCCCTTGGAAAAAATTTGCTGTTCTGACAGTTCGACATTGTAAGCTTTCCCTTACATAGGGTCGATTAATCACCATTAGCTTTGTTAAGTGTTTGGTGATCTAATATAGACCCTCTGTAGTCAGGGCCCGGTACACTGACAGAAAAAAACTGTGATAATAGGAGATGAGATAGTTCAGCTGAAGAGGATGATAGGAGATCTTAAAGACCATGTTAGTCACAGGTAAACGGAAGAGTGGTAACAAGATGAGGGGTAGCCGCAGTCTGAGAAAAAGAGAGGCAGAAAAGAGAGACTAGAACAGAGTCAGAATAGGGAAGTTACATACAAGAAGAGAATAACAGAGCAGCTGCAGAGGATCTTCTCAAGGCTGAAAGTAGAAGAACAGAGGAAGTAAACAGAACAGATCAAGAGATAGCATATATGCCTGAAGATGAAAACTGAAAGAAAGGAAGGAAGTGAGTGATGTGTACATGATGTTTGAAAATAAGGGAAGTGAGAGATGTGTACATGACATTTGAGAATAAGGAGGAGGAAATTAGTGTAGAGTAGAAGGTAGAGTGAGGAGCAGTGGACAGTGCAAGAAGAAAGAAGAGGCAGATGGAAAAGCCACATGTGCACATAGCTTAGAGATGATGAGCACAAGTGATACAAACAGGAGACATTGCCTTGGAAAAGTGGAGAGGAGAGCTAAAAAAGCAGCCAGGAAAGGAATGTGACAAGGTTGTTAAATGAGAAGTGGGAGAGGGAAAGTGAAGTTCTGATGATGGAAAGCTTGATCATAAAAAATATCAATTGGATAGCCAAGTCAAAGGGTACAAAGTGATAGTTAGAGCTGCCTTAAGACTGATATTTGACAGAACGATTCAAGAAGTAAGAACGTTTATAATGGATGGTAGGAAGTTCCCCCATGTTGCAGTGCATGCGGACATCAATGATTTGATTGGCAAAGCTATAGATGAGGCATAAGGAAATGGGATGAAACATCATTAGGACACGCAAGAGTTGGTCTATGCAGTGCATCTTTGAGAAGTGTGACCGACAAGTACTATCACAGCAAGACAGATAAGATATAGGACTATCAGTACCTGGTACAAAAAATAGACTGAATTTCAGGGAGTTGGAATGGAGGGTGATGGCGTGACATATCACAAAGGCAGATCCTTTACATAAATGGTATTAACCAACACAGAAACTGGACTCTGTATTAAGACTTTTCTTGAGAAAGATCAGTCTCTCCACTGCTGATTCTAGGAATACTGCAACTATAACAAAATAGTCATCCTCCACCAAAATTTGGCACAGCTTCAGCTATACTAATAAGATGTCACTGGAATTTAATTTAAAAGAATACAAGACTTTATATGAGCATGTACAAAGAAATCAAAAAGGTAACCTACTGATGGACAAATTGAGCTTTGACTGTCCAAGCTTCAACCTGCTGATAATCAGAGTTCCTTCATAATCACTGCTGGTGAGTTCTGCTGGAAATGATTCCCCTTTTGGGGGAATTTCCACTTTCTACAGGTTAGTGTGACTGTGAAGTATATATATATATATATATATATATATATATATATATATATATATATATATGTAAGATTTGCAGATGTGTGGGCAACTGGGAGGGTACAGGGGAGCTTGAACACCCCCCCCCTTACTGACAAAACACTTAAAAGTGTTTTTGGCAAGACATGTTTGGAGAAAGCTGTTTGGGGATTCTGATCCTCAGTACATGCACTTTCATCTACTTATAGTGGAAGCAATCAAAACATGTTTCAATGACCCACAGATAGTTGATATAAACTTATTGAATCCCATCCAAGTGAAACTGCTAAACCAGCCTTAGCATGGATCTAGCAGGGAGTAACTTTGCAATTCTCTTGTGCCTTCCCTGTTCTATAACTCCAAAACATGGGTGCTAGTGTGGTTTGCAAGTCCACCATTTTACCATTTAGAAATTTCACTAAAATGGGACTGATTTGGTAAGCTTACACTGATGATTTGTGGTTCAACAAAACACCTTTCAGCCACATGTAGAAGTCTTACATTCTAATAATTACTTAACTATGTGGAATAAACAGGAAAACTTCCAACACCCTGACACAGGGATAACTTATGAACTAAAAGCAGATGCTGATTGTAATGGCAGGAATCTAATATACCTTGCTCAGTGCATATGTTTTAGTTCATTTTATTTAGGGAAGACAAATAGATGCTTTAGGGTGCATATAAGAGACCATGTATACTGCATGAGAAAAGGACACACATAGTGCATTGGCAAAACATAAGTTGGAGCAAGGCACACAACATCAGTTTCGATTTAATGTTCTTGAATTAGTTAAGGAAGATTCTAGGATGGGGAACTTGTCCAACAGAACTGAAGAGAGAGAGTTGAAGTGGATAGTGAACTTAAAAGCACACTTGGGAAAAGGTTTAAATGAACATATTGTGAGTACCCCAGCCCTTAGAAATAGGAAACTACATAAATAATATATAAATGAAATGCAACTTATAAGTTGCTTCATTAGGGTAGTCAGCATGATTAAGATGTTTTTGATATTGTTGTTTCTGTTGCTTACGAATTATATATATGTGTCTCTAAGGAAATATTCCCCGGGATTCATAAAGCTCGGCGCAAGGACGGCGGTAGGCTTGCGCCGACAGTGCGGCATGAAGATGGTGTAGTAGCACCAAATGCATATTAATGAAGGCGCGCTGCCGCCACAGCCACGTGCACAGGAAAGGAGCGTGAGTGCATAGGGCATGTCGAAGTGCCGCACTGAGGCATGGAAATGCCAGCTGTTGACGTGCAACCTAAAATGCTTGCATATAACAAGTTGCAAGATAGTAATCACATCTGTCAGTGTCCGTGGATACTGAAATGTATGCAAAGCATGCAAGAAAGTTCCTGCGAACACAAAATGAAGAAGCAAACACAAATGCACAGCAGGGAATAACGGGTCCCTTTCCCGCGAACAAATGACATGGAAGACCGTGTGGCCATAGTCCAACGCAGTGTAGATAGCTATACCAAGTGGAAGTCAAACGCATCATATGTTAGCGAGCTGCCAGTAGGTATGTCCAGCCCAATGGTTAGGGTCACCAGCTGACCCATAATGTGAGGGAGGGTACACAGCTGGGCAGATGTGTCCATAACAAAATACATGATAAATGTACATATCTAGCGACCGTATGTCTGAATCATATCCCACAAGGCATGTAATAGTCACATACAAAAGGTATGTCCATATTTTACATACCAAATGTGATAGGAAATAGAATAAGCATGTAAACAAAACAGAAGGAGAATATAAACAGCTACAACAATAAGGAAACATGTAGGCTGAAAGGAACAGTATTATCTGTACCGTCGACTGTGGGGACGTGCTGTCCAGTACAGTCAGATATGTGCACGGAATATATCCCATCCTTGACATAGGAAAAGGTGGCATCCTACCAATGAGTAGAACAGTCTGCCAAAATCCGCAAATCAGCGGTACAAGCCGAACTTGCCAGGATGTGTCACAGGTGAACAGGTAGTACCCGGGTATGCCAACCATGTAATGAAAGTTAAGTATGGGCGTGTACCTATGTGTGTGAGGTATAGCATGTGGAAAGCAAACATGGCAGGGTAGTCCATACAACCATACAGGTACCTGACATATGTAAGGTATTCAATGTGTTACTCTGGCCGTGTCATGGGCCAACAACCAAAGCAGTGATTTATGGGGTGTGAGGAATCTGTGTGTGTGGAGGGATGGGTAATGGTACAATCCTCCAAGGTGATACTGTGTCATATGCAGAATAGGTGAAATGGAGGTGTATGAGGGAGCAGCGGGTGAAGCTAAAAGAAACACAAACACATGTATAAACAGCTGCAATACAACCAGACAGGCCATACTGTAGAACACAATCCCACAAACATTTTTTAGGCCACATAAGTATTTCAGTCGCAGTTGCCATTTCTCCACTTCCCATGTCAGTGCTGCAGTTAGATATTGTTCTCTGCTTGACCTTTTGTATATGCTTTTCTATTTGCCTTGGATACACAGTTCATGTGTCCCTAGAGGACCATGAATTTGTACAATAGTCACATTCTTTTTATTTAGTATGTCATAATCTGGCTCTTATTACTGTGGTCATTGTCTGATTTAGATCGACAACTCTTTTTTGTTTCAAGATCCTTGTTTCTGCATGCATTTAATCCAGTTTTTGTTTACGTTTTGTGGAAATTTCACGATTTGATGTTTCAGATATAATACATGTATGGTAGATGTCTTTGCCAAAAGTTTAATTGTTTTACTTTTATAATATATATATCATTGCATTTTTTATTTTTTATCATCGTTATACATGCGGCACATCAGCTTATAATGTGCGATCACCGCTTGGATAGAGATGAGTTCGGGCGTACACTTTGGTATTCTAGCTTGGCCCAACGGCTCTTTGACAGGGTTGCACAATGTGCGCATGTCTGCGGAGGCGGACTGGTTTTCCCGTCAACTATATGTTGTTATTTTTTATTTCTCAGTATCTCATCTTGATGCTGTAGTTGGGCTATTTGGGCCACTCAGCATTAGATTAAACAATGACCCTTGATAAACTTGGAATTTTATGGCATTATGTTGGCGGAAAGTTGTTTTTGAGAATCCGACAACAGTTGCATGTTTGAATGTCTTTCGTGTTTGTAAACAGCATAGGTGAGTAGGCTGCCCTTCACATTCGGACTTTTGTCCGTTGTATTGCACTGTTTGTATATCCTAGATCAGTTCTGATTGCAGGATAGTTTTTTATAGAGTATGTCCGCATTTTTGTGGCGTCGCTTTAGGGATTGTCTGTATCTAGATAGCGACCCTAAAATAAGTTGTGAAGTATGTTTTAGATGTATATGTAAACTGGAATATGGTTTGTTTACATCCATTTCATGCTGCTTCTTGTTTTGATCATGATCTCGTACCTTTATACAGTACCGTGAGACAATTGTTTTAGCTAGCCCGAGCCGTTACACAGTGACAGGCTTCGCTGTCTTATTTAAATATTGTTAAATATTGTTTAGTAAAGGCATTCGTGCTTTAGTTTTTTATACTGTTTTTAGATCATTTCAGTACTGTTGCTTTAAACAGATTATGGAGGGAAAGATTATGTGTTAGTAATTAATCAATTATTGTTTAATTCAATGGTTTGAGTGCCAAAAGTTTTTGTATATAAGCTTGCCATTTTTAATGTTTTATTACACCTGAAGAAGCGTAGTATACCTACGTGAAAGCGCTTGTGGTTTTGTTTTCAATAAAGAAGGTTTTATCTCCAGTGAGAATCTTCGTGTGGTGACTCCAGTGGATTTTGTGTTTCTAAATCCCACAAACATATGAATATTGAAATGTGCGATACAAATGTATAGACATGTCACCGGCACATACCCACAGATTGGTCCTGATGGAACTGGCCATAACAAATGCAATACACCTGGATACATAATGGACTACCCAGCATCCCCTCCACATCACACAACCTGCCCCCTTACCTGAACGTCCACCAAATCCAGCCATACTTGGCCTACTAGTTTGGTGCAGCCACATCTATACATAGTGACCACTATGCATATGTAGTAGGTAGTGTCACCCTAGGCAGTTGCAGGATTGCACACTATGTATCCCTTGCATGTAAAACCCCCAGCACATTTTCATAACGCCAGAAAAATGGTCGGTATTCGTCTTGTTTTGGTCTTGTCCAATTTTTGGGATATCCCTCACAGGATACGTAACCTGTGTAAACATTAGAATGGAAGACATGAAGTCCAGTCCTGTAGATATCTGGACACAAGTTGGAATGTGAATTGGAGGTGCACGACACTGTCCAGCCCTAAATGGTCATGTATAACCCACTACCCAGGATCAAACACCTGCCCATGACGCACGTGTCCCGACATGAATAAGCAAGAGAATATATTGCACACATTCACATAGTGGCACATGGTATAAGGGTGATGAAGGCACTGACGTAAACAGGATACCCCTGATCCACTGTGTGAGGGACAATTAATGTGTGTGTAGGTGTGACCTGACCAACAATGGTACAATGCCAAATGCCTTGTGACAGTAGGAAATAACTATGCACCATACTGCATGTAACAGTTGCCTAAAGCGGTCAAGTCAGGATAGAATAAACGTAATTTGTACAAGAAACAGGAAAACAACAAAAGTGCCAAAGGTATAAGGCTTACAGCTAGGAAACAAATGACTGTTCTAAACCTGCAGTGACCGTGGCTATGTGTTGGCCCAAACAATCTGGCATCCGCAGTAGGGTTCTCATCTGTCCTGCTTTGCGAGGGACAGTCCATTGTTGGACAGTTGTGTCCAGACAAAAGACATTTCAAATGGCAAATGTCCTGGGATTGTAGGACATAATTATGTCCCATATGTTATGTAATAGTAGCAGAAAATAATTATTGCAGTGTCTACAATACCTAAATGTTACAAGAAACAGAATAAGCAAATAAACCGCTACAACAATAGGCTTTTATGAAGGCAAATAAGTAAAATTCTATCTGTTGTACTGACCGTGGGTATGTGTCAGCTTGTAAAACCTGGTGTGTTCCAAAAATGTCCCATCTTGGCCATTTGAAAAGGTGCCAACCCTAATCACCAGAATACAGCACAACCCATACATATGACAATGTCAACGATACCAATGGTCAGAGCATTCGCACAATAACTGGCCAGACCCTTAAAAACTCACAAAGCCAGTGACCTTTGGAGGAAAGGTGTTGAACGAGAATGACTACTTACAACAATGAGTAATAGATGCATTTAACTGCAGACGATTAGTAGTATTACGAATCTGTCAACATCTTCCAAGTTAATAGTACTAATATGGTAGAAGTGTCCATGATTGTCCCTGAGTTGTCATAGCCTTGTCCCTGTCACTGTAGACATGAGTCCCCGAGTATCAGAGAGGTCCGTACACAGAAGTACACCAACCAACTGTCCCAGCTGTTGACAAGACTATGGCATACCTGTAGTGATTTCATAACAGATGTCCAGAATAATATTCATTGTATATATAAATGAATGAAATAATCAAATGGGAAGGGAAACCACCCCCCCAACCTGCATTATGTAGTGGAACCACTCCCCACCCTAAATTATGTAGCGCCGACCCAATAATGTGGTCAGAGGTGCCCAAACACCTGTGTCTGTAAACACAGGTAGAATGTTAAACTTTGGACTAACTCTGTCCATGTGCTACGTCTGATCTTTGAACAGCACCAGGGCAGTGCTAGTCACCAGTCGGACAAGCCTAAACCCGGACCAGCACATGAACACCCTGACAATCAAACACGCATATGTGCGAGGACTATAAGCGTAGGAGTTATGAATATCCTTGGAGTGAGTAGACTTGCAGCTGGGTCCAGAGCAGTAGGAAACAGGGAATGTCCTAATTGTAGTACTGCGGTTTTCCCAGCAGGAGAATGGATGCCTGCTGTGTAAGAGAAGCAGTGAGGTGTATGTCAGAGTAGCTATGAACCATGGGTATACAAATAAATGAGCCAGAACACCAATAGTGTAGTGGTTACAGCATCCGCCCAAAGTAAAGGCATTCCCAGTGCAAGTACGATTATAGCACATATTAATTGTGTAATGAATGCCTCTGTGCTGTAAAGCCATCATATATACATGTAAAGGTGACTGCATTCGCATGGGCCCGTTAACCGGATTCCATCAAAGTGGTACTGTCATAAGGAATAAGGCACATGTAATCCTAAAGACGTGCCTGTAAACATATATAACTCAGAATAAGTAGATGCAGTGGGTCTGCGTGGGTGTACGCAGCTATTAGCATAGCAAATGCATGTTGTCTTCTACAGCTGTAACTTTCATATATATATATATATATATATATATATATATATATATATAGTTAGATAGATGTGTATATAGATAAATATCCACAGACATAACTGAAATATGCAATTATATAGCTACATATCTATCTATACATACACATGTATATATATAAATATATATATATATATATATATATATATATATATATATATATATATATATACGTATAGATATATTAGGAACGCTGAAAGACGAAAGCAAACCTAAGGGTTGTGAAGGGAATCCAGAACAAGTTAGGAATTATGAAGTGCTCACAGCGTATGTCACATAAAGCTGCAAAAGTGTGGGTAGAGCACCGCTCTCCACACCAGAGGCAGGGCTATAAAAGTGGCCATAACATCGTTGAAGTGCTACATCAACATTGTAAACAGACGGAATGTAGGACATGTTGTGACCACCTACACTTGTAACCCGCAAATCATTCGTAATCCATAACACAAGGAAAGGCATGTATGTGCAAATATGAATGGCTGGTGAGCCTGTGAATACACGAGGTGGTACAAAATGTGTGTAGGGCCCCAACGCTCATGAGAGGGCAATGTGTAAAGGTGATTCATGGCTACGACATCAGGTGTATAATGGCTGTTATGCGGGGAAACTCAACACGGGTGTGCAGGAGAAACCATGGATATGCAAGTATGGACACAGGAGTGATAGGGTATGTTGCGCTGGGTGCAATGGAGCGGCCCGTGTAGGTCAGCTAGTACGTAGTTGCGATTCCCAGACAGAGCGTTGTTTGCATGGAGACATGCGTTAATGGGCGTATCATTGCCAGACGTTGTGCATCAGGTCTGGCAGCCCGGCACGTAAAACCTATAATGCCACCCATGAGCGGAACGGAGTTCTGCTGTGACAACCCAAACCGGGAAAAGCAGAAAGACACAACTACATGAAGACAACAATTTGTCGACGTACAGTCACAGTAACACAAACACACATCTTATCAACAGTAATAATATGAATGTGTACAGAAACAAACACAGTAGCAGGAATAATAGGCTGCCCATACGAGGAATAGGTCAAATGACACTATCACAACCCAGTTAGCAGCGGCACCCCAGACATGAAAAACTTGCGACATCTGTCCGCTGCATAACGTGCAATATACTGAGCACAAGTTCACCAGAGTGAAGTGTCGGTGTCAGAATGACTAAGGCAATAGTATGCTGTTGAAGCAGGGATAAAACCAATACGCATGTATAAGTGTCCATGTCCGGGAAATGTATAGGTTAATGGACACACAGATGTATATATAGATAAAAACGTATATATACACATAGCTATATTAATTTACATACACATATATATCCATATGGATATATAGATATATATATATATATATATATATATATATATATATATATATATACACACACACACACACACACACACACACACACACACACACACACACACACACACACACACACACAAGGATATACTACGGATATATATAGATAGATACACAAACAACAGGTAGTGATATATACACATACACACAAAACAAACTATATGTCAGTTTAGTTATACACATTCACATAAATAGGTTACTTCACAGCAATTAGGGTTAACATATTTACAGCTTGGGAATTTGTGACTGGGAGGTCCAATAAAGAAATGTTGTATCCCCCACATCACCCAGCTAGGCCGGACAGACATACAGACAGGCAATACAGATCAATACACTGCCGCTGTCCAAAACACTGGTAGGAAAGGACCAGTGGGAGAGTTCTGCAAGGTCTGCACTTTAAACATGGATAATGGTGTCCCTTACGGGACCCCAAAAATTCAGGGTATGAAAGAATCTGCTGACACTAATACATGCAGGATGTAGGTGTACATGGAACAGTAGGCTGTGCAAATGTGATAATACATGGGTTGACAAAACGTACGACATGTGTCCCGAGATGGAGAGAGTGGGCAATGTGTAGGGGTGTGCTCATACCCCAGCTGCGCTCGCAGTAAGTATTTGTCATGACTGCTGTAGAGGGTTGTCAGGTAGGTGGACCATGGGTATGCATTAATGGGTTTAAGTGTGCAGGTGCTGGTTGGCAAAGATGTAGTAGGCCCGCCCAGTGGAAGTCATTAATATTCCTATGCGGGCATAGCATACGCCTACACCTCCGAAACCTGAAGAGCACATCTACCGGATAGTTTGTAAACCATCTGGGAATACATAGAGACCTACACAGTGCCGTGTACCCGATTAGCATGGACGTCCATAGTTATGTATCAGAATGTAACAAAGTCCAACTAAACACTGCCAGAACTACTGATATTAGGTGAACAGCTGGCAGAATACAGGTAATGACAGATGACAACATGTATGAGTCATAAGCGGCATGTACCTCGACAAACGTGAATGAATACATATGTTCTGTGACTGTGAATGTGTCTGGTTAATAGAACCAATCGTCTAAATGTGTCCCGCAGGGTGTTATGCATTGTTCCTGATATGGTGTTCAGTCACACCCATTGGTATGTGAGTTCTGCTACTGACGGAAAGTGCATAAGTTGCTGACCACCTCAGGTAGATGATAGCATAATAGAAGAAGTTAAACACCCATACGCCTGCGAGGGACACACCCGTCTGGGCAGTTGTGTCTTGCAAAACGACAGTTATGGCACATGGCCTGTGAGTTCGGGAATGGAGGCTATATAGTGTGTGTAGTGGTGTCAGACATCAATTTCTTGTATCAGTAACAGCTACATGTGATAGGAAACAGTATTATCAGTTATAATGCTACATGAATAACCTTAACGTATGCAAACCGTGGAGGTCGTCCATGTACTACTGGCTGGGGGTCAGACCTCTCAACCAATTGGGGACAAATTTCAACAGAATCACGGACATGTCAAGAAAACACAAGGACAATCATGGACACATTTAAAATATTAGAGCTATTAACTGGAAATATTGACAGAATCAGAGCATATGAATTAATACACATTTTCTGAAGTAAAAGAAGTTTGTAACTCTTAATTATTGTCATTATTCATGAAGTGTAATTCACCACCTTTCTTCCAGACATCACTAGTTTTAGGAGGGATTAAGAGGGACAGAGTTAAAATTTGATTCAAAATCAGGGACGGCCCTGAAAATCAGGGACAGTTGAGAGGTATGCTGTGGCTATGTGTTGCCTCGACACATGTGATAGCTCTACATATAGGGTCTATAGGGCCGCCACCAGTCTGAGTGGCCAAAGTGGAACCTACTCTGTAGAACTGTCAGATGTACCAGGGCAAAACATACTTACAGCCATGCATAGTACAGAAATATACATATCGGAGCAAATCAAAGCGTAGTCTAGCAGCAGTATAGTTGCTTATGCTACTACATATGACATATCGATGTGTCAGGTATACAAGACCTGTAACAAGCAACCAGTACAGACACCTACAACATGAGAAGGTCCCCTAATCAGGACAGTTGCAATGGCTAGAGTATTCTCCATACCACTCAACTGTCCCTGAATGTCAGGTATGTCCCTCAGTTTGACTGAAAGTCTAACTGTGTCCTTCTTAATCCCTCCTAAATGTAGTGGCTGTTGAAGGAAAGGTGATGAATTACACTTACTGACTAATGATAATAAGTAAGAGTTATAAACAACTGTTACTTCAGAATATGTGTATTATGTCATATGCTCTGATTCTGTCAATGTGTCAAGTTAATAGCACTACTTTTGTAAAAGTGTCCCTGTTTTTCATGACCTGTCCCTGATTCTGCAGAAATGTGTCCCCGACTGGTGGAGAGTTCTGGTATTGTCACATGTGATGTGTGATGAGGGACTGTCCCATGCAAAGTGGGAAAGGTGTCACTCCTACAGTCTCCCATCGTGCAATCTGAAAGGTGGTCAATGTGCAGCTGGTATGCAGTAGCATGACTCGGCAGACAGCTGCGTTAACAAACTCAAGTCACATATCAGCATTGCAGAGTATCGGTTCCCATTATCAGGCAGATGGGAGCAGATCATATGAGGAACACGCATATAATATGATTACATCACTGGACAGGCCGCCGAGTCCATACAGTCGAACGGCTGCTGTCGCAAAATGGTTACACATACCCGATATTGTAGTCATGTAGTCCTATGTAATACGCATCACAAGGGATCGCACACACCCAGCGTGAGTAATAAATGTAAGCGGAAATGTCGGCGAGCGAGCGGCTGTAAGCATGCTTGTCAATCAGTATGCCAGTAGTGCCCTGTCAAAGAAATGTGGAGTGTAAACATGTATAAGGTGCTGTGACCAAAGGTCAGCAGTGCTTAACACTGTGCAAACCCACGCACAACAGCTCCCACCTGCTGGACAGTGCCTTACCCGGTTTGTATCCAAAGGCGTCGGCCTGTCCGCAAACAAAGAACCGCCCTATACACGTGATGGTAGAAGTACCCTGTGCACATAGCTCATGTGAATTAACAATAGACGAAGGCATATGTACAGACAATAGACCGCAAACACCATACAGCACAGACATCCAACAGTATAGCAATGTACTGGCAGATATGTCCGGACCACTGGTGTGTGCATGCCTGGCCATCCTGTGTTTCAGTGTGTGAGCATGCCCAGTATGACTGTTACGCATGTTGTAGACTGACAATACCGTCATGTGTGTGAGCATGCAAAGTATGGTCAACTGTATTGCATGTGTTACATGTCCAGATAGTTAGTACTGTGTTGCTGACCCCTTTGTTCTACACAGACAGGTGACATGCTGTGTCTGCAGGGAAGCTAATGGTCATGTGGCATTGACAGTTGCTACATGTCTGTATAGCGTGGGGGGACATGCAACCACAACCACAGTCCTACACAGCACCTTGGGTGGTGCACATGACTCTCACATGTGTAGGTGTGACAGGGGGCACAGCCAACAGTTGTACACATCTGCCACTACTGTACTGGTCTGCCGGGTACTCCATGTCAGTGTGCGGACCTACCTAAATTGCTGGTTGGTGGGATATCAGGGTACATCAGGTCCCATCATTAATTACCAGCACAGTGGTATTGAACATCCTATTACACATCCTACATCAAACAGCCTGGCCTGATGTCATCTGTGTGTATCATAGGGGGTTGGGGTCAGTCATTGGGCATATCCATAGGCCATCATATATCATTTGTCTGTATTGGTCCACATCTGTCCAACTACATGGAATGTGTGTGGGCTGTATGGACACACATGATGGTCAGCCCATAATCTGCAGTGGGTTAGGACACCCTGTGTACTACAGGCTACCATTGTGACCCCCGTGTGTGCTACAGAGGTCATGGTGCCACTATGGATGTGTACTGTCTGCTGCCCTAACATTTGGCCACCACAGTCACTTGTATGCTCACATACATACCAGAGCAATGGGTAAGTACACGTTCTAATACAACTGCCACTTGTTAGGTCAATAGACACACCCTGGTTGTGTTACGTACTTGAGGACAGTGATGGAGTGCTGCCTATGTCGAATGCACACAGTGCACCTCCCATACATGGCCGAGCACAGGTACTGTCATGTTTGGCATCCATTGTACTGTGTGTGGGTCAGAGAGGGGAAATCCGTGGGTACCTACTGTGTCAGTGCATATGCCTTGTGTTGCCTCTTTGCCAAGGGCAGGTCATACTGTGCACAGCTGTCGCCGACTGTGCCCTACTCAGGTAGTTCCTTCATCAAGTCACACTGTGCCTGTACAGGCCTTGGCAGTGGTGTTGGGCTGTGTGGGCCTGCCCCATGCTGTTCCTGCTGCAACTGTTACTGCAGGATAACATTGTGTAGCATAGCAAATAACATAACAACATGTATGCATATAGCTTGTGAATACTGCAGAGCCCCATCAGATGTTTCCAGATACCAGAACTGTGAACCGAGCATCCCAAACACATGCACATGTATATGTCTTGCCTGTGCAACCACCTCAGTATGGTGTGAGTGTTCAGGTGTGTGTGCATTGCTGATGGGTGTTATAAGCCACTATAGCAGTGTTTACCTAGCATCCCCCACTAGGAGACTGTAGGGGTTGTCCACATAGGCATTGGTGTGCTACAGCTGTGTCAGATGCCATATATCAGACACATCACAGCTTCCAGGGCAGACAGCACACACATTCAATCTCATGCCCTGGCCATCACATAGGGCCTAGCTGTTGGAGGGTATGCCCCTGCACTGACTGTAGGCCCTACCCTGCTCCCCAGGTGGTGCTACTTGTGCAGGCTATAGCACCCAGTACCCCAGGGTACTCATCCATGTGGTTGAACAGATTCATATTGCTAGTCCACTAATCACATGTGTGGAGGACCTGTACATGTGTACTAGCATGTGTTGACATGGCATCTGTGAACTGGTGCAATACTCTGGATGCAGATGCCTGTGAGATACCCCATGACATCCCCAGTTGTGCTGAGTGAGGTACCTGTGGCTAGTACACCTAGGTCAACACATCCCATGGTATCCACTGTGATGCGTTCCCCTCAGCCTGTTTGATGTGTTAGGCACAGGTCAACAAGCTGCTGTAGGAGGTCTCTGTCCACCCCATTGTGCTCCAACATCCCCAGCTCATGTAGATCCTGGTAAGTCACCCTCGGTCTATAAAGTCTAAGGTCACCCCAGTAAGGGTTGTTCAGCAGCATACACATCCGCACTGCCCCAGCCTCCTGCACATGTTGGTATATTTTGCCTGCTGCAGCCTGTGTCACTTGGTTGGACTGTGTCATGAAATGTCCCTGCAGGTATACACCAGTGGTGTAGAGTGTGGACGAAACATGTGTGTATGCTGCTTGCTCACATTAATGTACTGTTCATGTGCGGGCTGGCCATGTCATCAGCTGATTGTGCTGATCAACAACTGTTTGTGCAGCCTGTACACCCTGACTACCCCACCACTGCTGTCATCCTTCCCAATGTCACCAGGCAGGTATAGACACACACCTAGCTTAGGTTTGCTAAGGCAGGAGCAATCCCGAGGCACAGTTCTGCAATGTACGTACAGTATGCCTGACCCCCCTCCCATGCTGTCAACTATATGCGAGACCTGCACCTGGCTGACTACACACATACACTCTAGAAACCAGCAGCACACCCTGGTGATAAATGTGATACACCATAGTCAATCTTATCTGCATAGTATAGTCTTCTAATGAATAGTTATATGACCCATACCAAACCTTCAACATATTAACCACTGCTCAGTGTCACTCAGATCCACACACAACTGGCAACAGGTGCCTTCCCATCACCATATTCAATGTCCCATCGTCTTCCCAGCAACAAAATAACCGGTGTTTACACGACTACAACCTGTGGCCCTGCACACCACAGACGATGTGCATTAACACCACTCCATGGCAGATATACATAGATCCCAGGTTATCACGTACAGATCATCCAACACAAATAGTCAATAGTGCTGATGTCCCCAGACATATGTTCACATCTATGTCTACCTCTACATCTACATATATCACATATATTATTTGTAGACATATATACATGGACATATATATATATATATATATATATATATATATATATATATATATATATATATATATATGTATATATACATACACACATACACACATATGTAGATATGGCATTAATAACACAACAGCAAACCACATGACAGCAATGCATTAGACAGGAATGGAAAGGAAACTACATGTACCACCTGCATCATGTAGTGTTGTTAATATCAAGGCACATGTGTTATGTTGCGTCACACGGGTCAGACCATAGCAAGGGTAAGAGTAGGGCTGCTGACCGTTACTCACCAGACCTATTGGAGACTGTATGTGTTGACAACCCAGTGTCTTGGCAGAATATGTGGGCTGTGGACACTAAATAGTTCAGCAACAAAACAAACTGGACACATCCTGCAGCTAGCCACCCACAGATATCAACACATACTGTATAACTGCCAAACACACACCTGCCATGCCCTGGAATTGAGCATCTACCTGTCTAGTCTACCACACTACAGCATTATGCAGTAACAGAACACGCTACCGAGTTCCGGCATCACCGCACTCCCACAGGCATACTTCTAGGTGGATGACATCATCCACAAAGGCAAAGACGCCGATAGGGAATGTATGTGGTGTGAGCCATCTAAAAGCATTACTCTGTCCCCAGGCAGCTAGAAACACACACACACACACACACAAACACACACACACACACACACACACACACAGAGGCACACACTTGGCAGGGCTGGGAGTCGAACATACACCTAACTACCTTATCACACTACAGCATTACACAGTTACAGAACACGCTACCGAGATTACTGAACACAGCACTCCCAGAGGCATACTTCTAGGTGGATGACATCATCCGCAAAGGCAAAGACGCTGATAGGGAATGTATGTGGTGTGAGGCGTCTAAAAGCATTACTGTGTCCCCAGGCAGCTGGAAACACACACACACACACACACACACACGGCAGGGCTAGGAGTCGAACATACACCTAACTACCTTATCACACTATAGCATTACACAGTTACAGAACGCTCTACCGGGATTATGGAACACAGCACTCCCAGAGGCATACTTCTAGGTGGATGACATCATCCGCAAAGGCAAGGACACCGATAGGGAATGTATAGAGTGTGAGCAGTCTGAAAGCATATTACTGTCCCAAGGTAGACGTAGACAAACACATGGCAGTGGTGTGATCTGGGCAACTAAATATCAATGGAGCACTACAACAACACTACATAGATACGGGATGCACCATAGACAGTACACCCTTCAAGACAGTCAACCAGTGTGTTCAATGTAGGCATCCATCGTGACGTTGAAAATGGACATCTGTTGCCTGGATGACCACCATCGCTATACAGGATGTCAATGGCCATGCCCATACACAGAGGCACATCACCGACACAAGGTGTCACTGGGCATGCCAACACGCTTAGTATCACACGTCCGTTCGGAATGTACTGTGTGTCCATCTACACAATGGAGTACTGGGCATGCTCACACACTTAGCAGTTGCAAAGGGCCATCTTGCATGCACACGGATTCTAAACATGGAATGGTGCAGTTTGGAATGTACTGTGTGTCCATCTACACAATGGCGTACTGGGCATGCTCACACACTTAGCAGTTACAAAGTGCCATCTTGCATGCACATGGATTCTAAACACGGAAGGGCACAGTTTGGAATGTTCTGTGTGTCCATCTACACAATGGCGTACTGGGCATGCTCACACACTTACTAGTTACAAAGGGCCGTCTTGCATGCACACGGATTCTAAACATGGAAGGGCACAGTATGGTGTTACTGTCCCCACGTACATGAAGGCCACTCACATGTACTGACCAGTACACACTCAGGAGCCATCACAGATGTCTCAGGTGCAGATCACAGAGGTACACACCGCAGTCTACAATGTAGCCCTCAGACATCACCATGTCGTTGGACCAGCAATACACAGCCATACATTACCACAACACCATGTGACTCATGACCAGTGGACTGTACATAGGTCTACAGCAACTGTGCAGACTGCACATGTACCGACAGGGTTCCATCATGTGTTATGCATTGCAATGATACCACTGTACATAACCAGGTCAGCTCTACACATACCAGGGGCCATGGGTCTTACACAGCTGTGACAGATGGCTGTCGCTGTACACCAAAGAACACACATGTTTGGATATTACATACATGTAATCACAGTGGATATGTGCATGGACCACACACACAACACATATGTACATAGCATAGCTTTTGCTGTCCTCCATGCAGACAAGTGGCTACAGCAATCACACGCACGCAAATGGAAGGTGGGTCCATGGCTGTTGAATGCTAACAGTACATGAGGTAGCAATGTTGACCGAGGACACATTCCCTCTGTACTAGTTACCCATGACACCCATCATATCATACAACAGTCCATGTGTTATGTATGTCATCACACATGTCCACCAATTGCAATGCATACAAACATGGCTACATGACAGGCATGTAGGACCAACATATATGTACAATTTGTAGTGTGCATGCAGCTACCATGCATGTGCAGTAGCTGATGTATGTAACTCATCTGTGCCTAACTACAACATGCAGTTGCAATGCAGCCCCATCATTGACACCTGTATATGGTGACATACTGACAGTACGGTAGGATGTACATAAGGTATGGATGGATGTGTGTACATAAAGTGGTGATCCACCTGTGCAGATGGATGTTTGCCGGGGATGGCTCACAGGTGTGTCACACGCCATCCTGCCATTACATGTGCAAACATTATGCTATGTTACTGTTACTTGACGGTGAAGACATAAAACCTACACAGCGGTCAGGTGTTACTGACTGTAAGTCACTTAACACCTGTAAAACTTACATCCACCCATGTGCATATAGCAGCACAATTGCCAGACGTAGCGTTGGTACACATAATGCAGCCAATACTGCTGCATGTCTGTCAGACGTATCATCATATAACAGGTGTATCATTCACAGTACTGCCATGTGTGTTTGCTTGTGTGACCATATATGCCACATATGGTGGGGAATACATCCCAATTGTTACACACCCCTGTACACTGTTGTAGAGATCTGTACATACTGCAGTGTGGAAAGCATGACGTAGGCAGGGCTGGTGTGTGTATCACACACACATATCAGCTATCCCTATGTGAATGACATTTGTGGTCTCCACAGTGTGTGTGTGTGTGTGTGTGTGTGTGTGTGTGTGTGTGTGTGTGTGTGTGTGTATGTATGGCTGTCTGGTGCATGGAGTGAGGGTGTATGCTACCATACAGAACACACAGGATCCCTAACCCCTCATGGTGATGCAGTCTACTACCCTGTTGATGCCATCGGTCTCAGCCGTACTGGCTACCTGTACATGTTCTTTCTCTGTGTTGCATCGTGTGGGTACACAGTACTGTGAGGGTGATTACCACATAGGCAGGGGTCCTCACCTCAGCACTATGGGATGTGCGTTATAGTGTTGTTGACCCCGTGAGTGTGGGCATGTTCCTGTAATGTGACAGGGTATTACTGCTACGCAGTGTGGCCTCATGCTATCAAGTGGCCTCTAACATTATCATCGGCCGGACCGCTGTGTACAACCCCTGCACCATGTCAACATACCTGTGATGTGACCTGGTATGGATGTCATGTCTCTAGCCACTGTAGCCTATTAAACTGCCCGCATGCTTCTGGATCAGTATATGTGTGGACATCTGTGGTATGTTAGCCTTTCCAACAGTCAAGTTGAGGCTACGTATAGCATGCTGATATTGCCATACGTGCCTATGAGTACTCCACAGTTACGCATGGGAGACTGCAAACACTGCTACCTGTAGGCACATGCAAGTAGACCATAAGGAGGGAACCAGGGCATCATTACCAACATGCTGTTACTGTTGTTACCAAGACACATACTGTGAACATATAACAATGAATGCTAAACATGTCCCACATGGTATGTCTGGTGCGTGTCAACAGTACACAACTAATGTAATATACACTTCTCTCACTATTCTTACACAACTAATGTAATATACACTTCTCTCACTATTCTGTTCACCCTGTGCATCAGACCATTTGAGCATGTCCCTGCACCGATGATGTGGATGACAGGGATGTGGCACAGGCTTCATCATATGCACATGGGGATAATGTTTGCCAGGGGCATAGGCTGCACCAGTGGATGACACCATGTGTGTGGGTAAGGGCTGGATGATTGGACATGTCTGTTCAGTATGCATGTGGATGTTGTGATGCCCTACAGATGTGTTTGCTGTGTGCGTGTATGTGTGCACACAGTTCTGCCTTTTGTGAGGCCTACACAGGGGTATTATTGACAGCTCCAGATTGTACAGACCAGGCTGTACAGCTCACTGTGTCTGGCCATGGCCATGTGACCTGTGCCTGCCAGGGGTTGCACAGGCACTACCAGGCGGAGGTACAGATTGGCTACTGTCCGACGACACATGCCCACTGGAACCATGTCCCCTCTGGGAACATCCAGGGCCACATCCATGTGGCCTGCTGTGTCCTGGTGTGGACAGCGCAGCACCAGCTGCACTGCTACTGCTACTGGCACTATGGGAGCGGGCATGTGAGGTGGCACTCTCACATTGACCTGCACTAGGTGGTGTAGCTGGCCTACATCCACATGGCCTATGCCTCACTCCTACCAGATGTTCCAGCACAGACAACTCACGCTCGTGGATTGCCATGCCATGGTCAAGGATTCTGACCATGTCACCCAATCACCTGTCCAGAACATCAGCAATCTGCTGTTGAGATTTGTCAATGCCTGGATGTTGTCGCTTAGGGTACAGATAGCAGCCCTCTGCAGCCTCTGCCCTTCTCAGTTCTGCCGTTCAGCACGTGCCTGTGCCGCCATTACAGTTTGGAACATACGTCTGGTAATACCGGCTGCTGCGCTCTGCCCTGCAGGTGCATGTCTGCCAGAGGTCCTCCTACGAGCAGCACCGGCCACATGCCTGTGTGGCACATCTGCAGTCATTACATTGACACCATGGTGTGGAGACACACCTTCTGTAGCCACCACATGTTCCTGTTCCATCTAACAGACACTGACTGTCCTTCCTCTATGGCCACTGGTTATGCGGTATGTGTTGGCAGCAGAACTCTGTGCGGGGAAGAGGAGGACATAGCTGGGATGGCAACCATTGGCACAGATTCAGCCCCTGACAACCCTGCCTGTACCTCATGCATATGTTCATCACTGCTAGTATCTGTGGGGACACTAACATCAGATGGACCGCAGGAGGGTAACACACCTACATCACCTGTGAATGCAAAGAAAGACTCTAAATTACAATAGACACAGACACACACACATACAGACACACACACACAGACACACACACACACACACACACACACACACACACACACAGACACACACACACACACACACACACACACACACACACACACACACACACACACACACACAGACACACACACAGACACACACACAGACTCATACAGACACACACACAGACTCACACAGACACACACAGACACACCATGTATGTGATTTGACAGACAGCATGCAGCATGCATGTGATACAGCTGACAGCATGCAGCTCAGACATTAATAGTGTTAGTTAGCATACCTCCCTGGGGTGCACACTACAGCAAGCAGGTGTCATATCAGTAGCCATGCAGTTCACACAATCATGGTAGTATGCATGCATCCCCGTGATACACCATGTGTACCAGAACAGGATAACAGTACACATGGCTGACGTGACCTTGACATGTAATCTGCTGACTTGTGCATTAACATGCATACATGTCTGACACAATGGTGTCCTGACACATGTACAGCGTTGCAATGGGCATCACATTGCGGTGTTGTCTGTATGCCCTACAGATAGAATGCATGCTTAGCAAATGTGCATGAGCATGGAAGGGTAGTGTGAGCCATCTACATTGCTATACAGTGTGAAGTACAGACACTGTGCCATTGCATGGCATCATGAGGTGTCTATATTGCTATACAGTGCATAATATGTACACATTGCATAGCCATAACTGCATGCATAAAAAATCAAATAAATGCGATGGGCAACAACTGTAGAACAGAATAACAGGACCAACTATGAACAGCTAGGAGTTGTTTAATAGTAAAACATCCACCGACTAAGCGCTTTCACCTAAAAAGGCTTCATCAGAGTCGGTCAGTATTCAACAATCAACATATATAAAACAATTAGAACAAAATTAATTAGTGACATCATATTTTAATACACCAATGAGCCAAAACACTGCTGCAACCCATTTAAAAAGGCAATACCCATTTTTAAAAAGGCAATACCCATTTCTTAAAAAACAAAACCAATGCAAATAGGACATAGACCAAAACATTCTAAGCAAGGTTACTTCCAAAACAATAATTCTGGTAATTTAAAACATAAATGTCATACTATAAACATCGAATAAATAACAATGTGCACAAAACCATACATGCAACATATACAAGTTCCATTTTGATTATATGCAACTTGCTTTATGTTTTAAAACTGGCTTAATGGATATGTAGTCATTAATGCCAGGAAACCTCATGGCATTAAGCCTCACCTGCCATTCAACTTCTAATAGGGCCACCTTGTTACCTATATCACCACCTTGATCTTCATAGATTTTGTCTATAACAAAAAATAAAAATTTTTTAAAAACCTTGCATTGACAACTATGTATACACAGAGCATTGTGTTGATCTTTATTTTTTATACTACGTGTGTGCTCACCTATTCGATCACGCAGTCTACGTGTGGTCATCCCCACGTAGAATGCATCACATGTAATACATGAAGCAACATAAACTAAATTCTTTGTATTACAATTACATATACCCGGGCAGGGTATTGTACGATCAAAACCTTTTACAACCAGATGTGTACCCTCACTAATGAACCTACAATATCTACAACTACCACACTTAGACATTTTTGATTTTCTAACTCTAGATGTTTTCTCCATTATTGTTTTTAAATTTTCTCCTTTGCTAAACACAATCCTAGGTGTTTTCCCAATAATATCCTTAACTGTATTATCCAAACAATGATTCCATACATCCCTAACAACTGCAGCTATTCCAGTGGCTTTCTCATTGTATTTGAGAACAAGACATGGTTTCCCCATCTCCACACTTTTATCCATATTTCCCAAATGTACATCACTCATCATACCTATACTGCTTCTCAGTATAGGGGAAAAAGCGGTTTTCCTTTTCCTAACCACTTCCTTTTTCACCTTTAACAATAGTTTAAGAGGATACCCCCTATCTATCAACATACCTACTAGTTTATACATTTCCTGTTTGAATAAAGTGTCATCACTAATTAGCCTTGATAACCGTACCATTTGTCCCTTCGCCACCCCTCTTTTTTGATAATGGGGGTGGCAGCTAGAGAAATGTAAGAGGGAATTGGAATAACTGTCTTTCCTATACAAGGTACTGGCCAAACCTTCACCATCCTTGAAAATGGTCAAGTCCAAATAATTCACTTTGTCTACACTGTAAACGTGGGTAAATTTCAAAAAGCTTGTGGAAGAGTTCATATGTGCAACAAACTCATTTGCACTACACTCATCCCCATCCCACAAGATGAGCAGGTCGTCGAGAAATCTGTTGTAAAGCACTACTTTCACCCAAAACCTTGATTGAAAAATACAAGTTCTTTCCCATGCCAATAATACAAGATTTGCAAAAACTGGTGCACAACGTGCACCCATGGCTACTCCAGAGCACTGCTGGAACATTTCACCTTCAAATTTGATGAAGTTGTTTTTCAAAACAATCTCCATCAAATCACATGTAAGGTTGACCTTACTTTTGTCGAAACTAGGACTAAGCAACAAACTTTCACGAAACATTTCCATACCCTCACTATGAGGGATAACCGAAAACAAATTAACCACATCTATTGTTAAAAAACAAAAAGTCCTATTACAATTACCAACAGCTTTCAGCCTCTCCAGACAGTGCCAAGAATCCTTGATGATATGGACTACATCACTAGTAGTTGTTTTACAAACTTCATCAACAAATGCTGCCAGGGGCTCAGTCTTAGAGCCCCTTGCTGATACAATTGGCCTGAATTGTAACCGTTCTAGCCCCTTGTGCACCTTTGGAATACTAAAGATGCTTGGGGTAACAGGGTGTTTAACTGAAAGAAAATCAGAATCTGATTCTGTAATCTCACCTTGAAACAGGGCATCTAACAAGTACAAATCAATTCTTCTGTAGGCCACATTCATTTCATTAACTGATACCCTAGTATATGTGCTATTTTCCTCAAGCAAAACCATCATAGATGTAGAATAATCAATTTGATTCATCATAACTGCATGCATACCCATGACATAACTTTGGATTGTGACCCACGATGCTGAGGTGTATACACACCAAACCATGCTGTGTCATGTGACAGGTCACTGGAGGACCTACAGATGACACCCCTGCACAACTTCTACAGAGTCTTAGCTGCCTGGCAACCATGTCCACACATAGCAGACTTGTCAATTCACCATGTCCCACATGACACTGATGTACCACACACACTAGGTGCACAGCTAACGGTGATGTCCTACAGCAGCAAGGGAAATGTACAGTATCTGTGGCCTGATGTGGTGTCAATGTCTGTGGAAGCTGTGCAGGTGACTACTGTCATGTTATGACACAATCGTGATGTTCAACACATCTTATATGGTAGACTTCAGTGACACCTCCACTAGCTGTGCACAGGCTTTTGGGATGTCCAGTGTACCACATCAACTGTATAATCAGTCAACTAAGGCTATAATTGGACCATGTGTGGACAATGTGCAACAGGGTGTATACACATCACACCTACTGTGTGGCTACGTGTCTCTGGTCGTCCCCCATGGCCATGTGTGCACATGTGTTGTCCAAATGTGTGTGATGGCCGTCTATCTCACATGTCTGTGTTGTCCCATATGACATACACCCTTGGATGTCAGATATGTCACCATCCACAGGGCTATGCAGACAACGGGTTGTATGTTTGGTATGTGGGGTATGGGTTATGGGATAGTGTGACAATATTGCAGCCAGAACACTACGTGTCTGGGGCATGTCAGATGGCACATCACAATGTATGCACCCATTGCAGGGGCATATAACACAATGGTGACTCCTGTGGGCTGCCCATATCACAGCTCACTGTGTGGTACTGTTTGCGTACCACACGTGTTGTTCCAATGTATAGTACAGATGCCTACATTGTACAACACCTCCACCATTGTATGCACAGCTGTCCACACATGTAGCAATGACAAATACTATGGTTTCATGTCGGTGTATCATTTCGCTTGTATATATTGCACATGGGTAGCCAGTGTGAATGATGGGTGATGTGACCTTTATATCATGACTGGACCGAATATCAAGTGTACAAGTGTTAACTGGCCACATGGCAAATAGATCTATGCTTTAACATGCCTGATACTGATGACAGTCTCACCTGCAACGGACTGATGTCTGTGCAGCACGCCAGAGGTACCTGTATAGGGGTGACACAGCAGTTTGAACATTATCCATGACTGTATGACAGCCACAGGGTGCACTGTGCATGTTAACACATTCACCTGTACAATAGCATATAGTATGCACATGTGTGCATACACAGGGTAGCATACTGTAGTATGCAGCGTGTGTGTTAACATACATTGTATATGATGTTACATTACATAATGTACAGTGACACATGCACGTAAATGGGATATAGTAGACATATGTGCAGTACTGACTTACCAGGAAACTCCAGGCTCATTGGTTGGGAGACACCCACCTCCACAATGGCAGCTAGTGTTTGTGGATGCTGTTCTGAGGGTGTCCCCAGACTGGCCAGTAGCTCCTCTGTGTGTGTGAGTGGGGGCTGGGTTGGTGGCCCACCACCTGTTCCACCTTGTACCCTGGTGATTGCAGTGGCACGCTGTTTTGCATGTCGTATCAAGTCCGTGCAGTGACTGCGCTCCTGCTGGTAGGTGCAGTTATGGACACCCACATCATTCACCCTCCTGCGAAGATCCTGCCACAGGTCATCAAGCTGGTGGGCATGCTGTGGCACATGGCTGAACAACACCTCATAGTTCTCATGGAGGTACAGGATGAGGACATCATCCTCCTGGCGGATGTACGCCGGCAGGCGTGTATGAGGCATTATCTGTAAGACATAATGATGGTGACAGGTCACAGTACCAGAGATGTACAGAGATACTGCTGCACATACATTCCTAGTAAATCTAGTACATCTGCTCAGTTATCTTTGCAAATCATCATGACACTGACACGACTGACATGTTTGTGTCACACACATGTAACGCACGTTATGCATTGGATATCATCACCATATATGTGTGTCACCTCATTACATTGTTCATACTCCATGTGAATGCTGTCATGATCTGGGCATGTCTGTTTGCCTGCACTGGTGTTCTTACCTATCAGCACATGCCTGGATGTGTTCACAGTAATGCTGTTGACCTTGATGCTGTGTATATGTCACATATCAACACATACACTGCCTTAATGGACTTGAGCAGTGACAATGCACACATATGCATGGAAACCTTTACATGCATGTGTTTTGCCATATACATCTACACGGCACTGTACAGCTGTTCAACATCCTGCCACAGATCGCCTGTCTTGCACATGTGATAGACATGGGACAATGGCTAGTCGGATGTCATTCGCAGGGATGGTTATCAACTATAGCATGTATGGGCAAGGTTTCCTAGCTGTATCCGACAGCCATTTTGCCACCGCGAGGTGCATCAGTGCCACATTACTGATCAAGACAGTTGATACTACATCTACCATGCGGTCATCACACCATGTATGACAGAGATGACATGTGCAGCTTTGATGGATAGGGTTGCATGGTATGGTGGGAGTATGTCACATGTATGGCACAGGGATCTGTCCAGCATGTGGTGATCCTAGTAGTAACCAGTGGCTGTCCATGACGTATGTCTTTCAGATCAGGATATGGACATGTAGCATGTCCAACATCATAGTGTAGCACATGTTTTTATGCAAGGTAGACAGCATACTGCATAGTGGAGGTGAGGATTGTGACGGCTGGTATCGCCTATCCACGCATGGCCAATACCCCTTAAAGGTGATATGTGATCCAATATTGGTCACCCGAGTGCTGTGTATGCCTGTCCAATGATCTCCATGCTCATGGATGGCACCCTGTCATGATATGGGTACCTCATATGACTACCTAAGTGGCCTGGAGACATCACCAACTCAGGGAGGTGAACTGCACAGCACCATTCCTTACACAGTGTCCATAATGTTGACCGCAGCCTAGGTGGTAGTTAATGGGTACAGGGATATTCACCTAGCAGTGACAATGCTGATATCATCTGTCAGAATGTGCACATATGTCACACACCTCACCCACAAAGCCCATTCTGTATGTTGTTCACAACACTGAGACAGCTATTGCTCATAGGTCATGGCCATTCACATCCTTACATACACAGATGCCTCACATTTGTCTGTGTGGTATGGGCTACAATGAGGGTGGAGTACAACACATTAACCCTGTTTTACTGTAGCTGGCACTGGTGTGATATTCACATGTCACTCTGGCACCTTTTGTAGTGTTGATTCTGTCAACAGGCCACTGGTAGAACACTCCTGTGACATACGAAGGTATATGTAGTCAAACATCCGTATTGTCATGTACATCTGTACTGCTAACATCTACATTGATAATGGTTCATGGACTTGCAGACCATACTCAGCAGGGTAATAGTGCGGTGCCACCAATTATGACTGTCGTCACCACTTGTGGGTTGATATTATCCAACACCCTATCTGTATTGTATTTTCATGCTCAGCACTTGTTCAGAACTTGTGAGCACTTCATGAGCTACTGATTAATATAGCACCCATTCCACACCATTTCTCACAAGTACACTGTCTGTTCTTACATTTCCAGCTTGCTTACAGTACAACAGCTGTTGTACACACATAACTCACATATCTTGTGAGACATGGTTGTATATAAAGGCATATCCAACTGTCACGTACCAGTGCTATTGCCTGTCTATATGATTAATATGTTGTACATGTGGCAATAGAGCAATTGTCTCATGTACACAGTCAATGCTCACCTCCCAACAGACGACACTACAGCCTGTGGGAAATGCACATATGCAGCCCTGCTGGGGGTAATGCTGTCACCAACCCTGACTGAACATGATAATCATGTGGGGATGTGTAACATTCGCAACACACCACACTCATCACATAGTCTCACAAGATCTCCACCACCACAGGCCACACATACGCGTACAACTTGTGCAGTACCTCTCCATACTCTGTGTAGGCACCAAATGCAGCCCCCACCACCAAACACAACAACAATAACTTATAGCCGACAGACTCATGTGTGCCCATCACATACAGCCAATAGGGTGTTATACCATGCACAACACACCTGTCATAGGTGACTCTGTAGGCGGTCACACTGATGTTCCACTCAGCAGGCTACACAAGGCAATAATCGCTTACATCTTGCTGTCGGGTAACTGGTTCTGCAACATAACCTATGCACCCATGCCACACCTCACCAGGTACAATTTGACTGTCATTCTACATGTTAGTGTGACTGCCCTGAGATGCAACTTTACAGACTATGTGTGCAGGGACATGCAATAGCTCACCAGTCTTGTAGCCCTGAAGGTATGGGCCAAGCCCTGGGGAGCATTATGCATTCATCCGGACCTGATACCACTGTACAACGACTGACTGTGTCACTTCAACAGTTGCCTATGCTTCTGCTGTCATTCCACAGGCATCTGGTATCTGTCCGCTTTGACTGACATGGTCAACAAAACACAATGCTTTTGCACAGATGACCTGCACCTGTCAGCCCTGGGAGTACAGATAACATGTAAGGCTCTTGCTGCTTCTATACTGCCTGTCTTGCACAGTTTCCAATAACATTCACCACCAGAACGGGAATAGGCAAGCAAAACATGGGGTCATGTGAAGCAATGCTTGACATCTTCATCTCTGATGCACGCAGGCAAGGCACTCCTTATAATGGACCACTTCAATATCTCTGCAGTGACTGGGACCTGCCTATAGGCTCTGCAGAGCACACCTGCAATGACAGGTTATACACAGACCATACTTTTCAGTCATGTAACCTGGACCGGCACACCCACGGCTGAGGTGTTCCCATATTAAACTATGTTGTACACACATCCTGGCTAGTTACTTAGTACAATGCATCAGAGGTGCTTCACGTGCAACTAACTGTGGCCAGAACTGCTATACACATTGTAGCAAGCTACGGATTCAACAACATACCCCATGGTTACCAGACCTCATTTCTTGGTGTACTGGACAGTAGGGCTCAGACAGGTACTACTGATGTGAGACTGGCACTACCCGACACTTAACTGGGATAGCCACTCATGTATCGACACATTAGACCAACGCAGTCCGGGATTCATAACCTCCACTCGGCTGGATCAACCCATGCACACCACCTCCAAGACCAACAATATCCTTGACATGGACACTACCAACATGTGACTGGTGTTCCACACCTGGGGTTATCCCCTTGTTGGTGGATTCTGAACATATGCTAATCACCCTTGTTATCCACATCCCGGCACCACACCCTTCACGGCATACACAGTACAAGAGTACTACAACGCCTACTACAGACGTCCTATGACAGCAGTAGTTAACGTCATGACACCCGTGCAGATGGACAATACACATACAAACGCTGAAACATACCCCAGTGCACTTCATTAGCCTTTACACGACTGCATGGATCATGCTATTCCACACATAGCCATGATGGTACCCAGCAGATAATGGACGCCACTCTGGGGGTCCAGTTCCATGGACATAATTTACAACAACAGGTGGAGGCTGTTGCAAAATGGAGTACAATCCCATGGGTGGGGTAGCTCACTGGTCAGCCTCAGTAGGGCTACAGGATCCCTCATCACATACTCCGAAACTAGCTACGTAAACATTACTGTGACACATTCCAGGGTGTACCACAAGGCATTATGGAGGTATGTCAGTAGTCAATGGCAATACCCACATCTGCTCTGACATACAACAGTTACTCAGGAACATTACAGAACTAGGTGATGTTGGCAACATGCTGGCGGATGGGTTCAATGCTAACATTACACCCTCTCACTCCCTACAGGGCCACAATCCATGCAGGAACATTGCGGTGTCCCTGCAGTCACACCTACACAGTACTAACCTGCACTCTATATGGCCTGGAACACTGACCCCATGTGACCGTCCAACATCGCAGGCTGTGATTTACACAAACCTCTGAAAGACATGTCTCCCCACTTGGCCACCATATTCAGCAATAGCCTTGTATTAGACATTGTGGCCCCTGAATGGCACACAGCAACAGTTATCACACTCTACACAGGTGGTGCCACAATGCATGAGGGGGGCTATTGCCCTATACACCTGACTGGACTGTTCTGCAGGCTATGGGGCACATCGTCATGGAAGTCATTCACAGAGACATTGGTGGGCTCCAGTCCTTTGATGCCACCCAGATTGGACTTGTTAGGGCCAGAGCATGGCTCCTACACCTGGTGGACTCCTTTGATACAGTTACCAGGGTAGTTGATGACAGTAAGGGGGTCCACACAGCCTACATTGTCCTCTCATTGCCTTTCAGCACCGTTCTCCATTCTGGTATTGACAACATACACATCCACCTGCACATCAACCCCTATGTCTCAGGATGTTATGCAAAGTGGCTCACGGACAGGACACACCCAGTGAGGGTAGCATACCATAGTACCTACTGTATTTCAGTTACACTTGGCGTACCACAGTCATCAGTCATAGGGCCCCTCATGTTCGGTATATGCTTCCCTGAGGTACAGGCTAGCACAGAGGGACTTTCCCTGCCTAGCTTTACAAACAACTGCATGCAAAGCACCATGATTGATCCATCAGCTGATACTGACTCCCTCCATAAGGGTGTCACTGTGATGGATACCTGATATCAATATCATGGCCTCAAGCTGCATGACACAAGGTGCATGAACATCCCCTTTGCATTACACCATTCACCCACTGACTATCACATAGGTGGTAGTCCCCTACATGCATGTCACATTGTACCTGATCATAGTACACACATATGTTGCACCCACTCCTTTGATAACCATATTGCCACTGTGGTGTGGATATCCTTCTACATGGCCACACTTATCTGTACTGGGTTTGTAGCTGGAACATAGGCACCCATTGTACCTCTGAACTCCAGATTTATACACATATTCAAGGGTACAACACCCCGTTTAGGGTGCACCTTACACAACAGCTACGGCTTTACATGCCACAACATTAACACGCCATGATGTTTATTGAGCTCCGATGGTTGACATATGCGGAAGAACTACAGACATCACGTCTGTACACATTTGCATACTACATACTCAGGGGTGACTTCTGCTGAACAGACAGGGCCCATGTCCACAACAATATTCATGGATATACTCCACATAAGTGACATAAGCAAATGCCACTGTGAGCAACATGCTCATGGATATGTGCACACACGCAACGATGAGTGGGATGTGCTTGAGGGTTACATTCTCAAACCAGACACTCACCATGCTTTGGAACATGATTCCTATGTACATCACCCAGGGACACTCAGTAGTACTGTTCATGTGATACCTCACTTGGGGGATGGGAGACACATGTACGCCAGGGATAACTGCAGTGGCTGTACTGTGCAGAGGTGCAGGTAACACATGGCTCTGCTGTTCACAGACAGGACACTACCCTAGAGAGGTGCCGCTGGTGTGAACACTGTAGTTGAGGTTACACATAGACTTGCCAGACTGCATAGTACCCCACTATGAACCCGTGAAGCTATTACATGTCCTTTGTGCATGGTTAATTGAGTAGCTCTTCCATTTAGATTAGCTATCATGCTATTACAGTGTCCCATGACTACAAGCCATATGTATCCTGTTATTGTATATTGTACATGCCAATAGACGATACCTTTGGTATGCATGATATGCCTGTTATGCTGTGTAGAATATCTGACATATATACCTACAATACTGTACATTACACATATTTTACATAGTATCCCATAATGCAAAGCATACTTGCACAGCGGGACCACCATAGACATGTCATTGTCGTTATATGCTCATACACATGCCTACTGTGACAGTATATCAACATATACTATCCCCTACTATGGCACGTACTTGTTGGACATACCCTACCACTGACGGCGGGTGGTATGGAATTGTTCTGTTTAAAGCCCTCATGTAGCATCCCTTGTGGTGTCTGTGATGTTTACCTTGTGGCCCACTGCAGGACACACAATTTCTACAAGCGTTACTATGCTCAGCAAGGCATCACTACATAATACCTTTTCCCACTTTATGCATTGCGGACACTTTTAATTAATACAAAACAGGCTATACATACACTAACATAATTAATACAAAACAGGCTATACATACACTTACATACCGAGTGTTATACATACCTTGTTATCGTTCCGGACTTTCGTAACTATATTTCTTACACTGTTTAAACAGTTCTATGGTATGAGCATATGGTTTGAATGTCTGGCAAGTCATCCTTATATACGTCGATATCTGTAACATGTGGTTTCCTGCCGCCAATTGGTGTTCCTGAGTGACTTATTACTTGCACATCAACTGTGCAGCTACTCCATTCACCAATTACGCGGGAACAGTGGGATTTAATTGAATTCTCCACTTGGGCGTTGCCCATTTGCCCTACCTTTGGGGAGACAGCCTGTATTGTGTTTTGTTGTGTGTAATTGCAACTGCTATGTGTAGAGACATGGATAGTTTGGATTCATGTCCCCCGTGCATTGTGTGTGACGGCTAGAGTATGTGGTTCTACATGTGAGTGTACCTGTCATCCCACCCGTCTGATAAGGGACTATTGCAAACAAAACCTGCAACATTGCTGTTTGTTCCATTATACAATGGCTACGATTTCACATGGCACCTTTAAATGTGTCTCTCACAAGGTATGTTAACGCTTCTGCAGATGTAATTGACTGACTGGATGTTTGTGCTGTAATTACAGTCTGTATTGCTATAGTTTCATGTGTGGGGGATGTGGGTGGGTGTACGTAGCATATACAGGTTTGTGGGGCTTGCATTTCTACATATTCCATATATGTGTGTGGGCTCCTTCCCTAATTAAAGAGCTATCAGTTAGTAGACTTTTGTTACAGGCATATACATTGGGCCATTGTTAAATGGTTTCTATATAGTATGCAGGAGAGGTTGATACTTCCATACCTCCGGAATTACAGCGATATGTAAAGGAATGTTATTAAATGACAGCTGTCCCTTGTATTTCTGTCCCAGATATTTGCAGTCATTGCAGTTGTGTTGGTAACTGAACCTCTTTGGCATGGGTTGCCACCTTTTCAAATGGCCATTGTGGGACACTTGCGGGACACATATCGGTGTTTAAAGGCCGACACATACCCACGGTCAGTACACAGGATAGCACATACTTTTATCCTCAATACATACTTATTGTTGTAGGACTTTGGCTACTTATCATATTGCATGTAACATTTATGTTTCTTGCATAAAGCCATAACTATTTAATGCAACTCTTACATAATATATGGGACATAATAATGTCCTACAATCTCGGACATTTTCCCTTTGTAATGTTTTATGTCTGGACACAACTGCCCAGGGAGGGGCTGTCCCTCCTAATGTGGGACAGGTGGTAACCGTATGCCTACGGCTAGCTGTAACTGCACCTACCGTAATGATCTACCCCTGAGTTGGCACTAACAGATGCAAGATGCAGACACACACACACACACACACACACACACACACACACACACACACACACACACACACACACACACGCACACACACACACACACATTACAGTCACACGTAAACGCACACGGCACCCTCAACACACAAATACACAGACTATGGCAATCACAAACACAGTTGAACACAGTACCTACGTGGACCGCAACACCAGCAGCGGTAACTAAATGTCCCTTCATATCGTGATAATATTACTCTAGTGTTCCGGTACTGTGTTCTTTCGGTCTTTCAGCCTCGTGGTTACATGTGTCGGTATGTGACACATTCCATAGTTGGTGGTATCCTATTTATTTGTACCTCCAAGGTTTTATGAATGTCGTTGACCTATCTACATATTTGCAGATATCGGTGAATCCGTATATATCAACATATATCTCTCTATCACCCTTTCTATCTGTATTACATATATGTATATATATATATATATATATATATATATATATATATATATATATATATATATATATATATATATCTGACAGAGAAAGTGACAGGCAAAATACACCTTTCATTGTGTACTTGTCAGTGTATACTGTTTCCTGGACTCCGCATGTTTGTGTCTGAACCTGTCACATTACACACCTGCCATAGGTACATCTTGGCTACCATAGTGTTAGGTGATTGTATACATGATTGCGTGTTCTACTCCTGGCAGTGGTCGTTTTACCATTCAGAGCAGGCGCTATTAGTACAGGGGTGAATAATGCTGGTTTCACCTGTTCTAGACATCATTGACCATGATCTGCGCGATATTCAGAGAAGCTTAGCCCTGTTTCGTGCATATCCGTATAGTCATATTTAAATGACGCTTACCAGCACTGGGCAATACATATTCCCGCTAACGTGTGCTAAACATGATCTGATGACCTGCATCGACATGCATTATTCATGCCTTCGGGATTACATTACATCCCTTGCAGGACGTGGGACCGGGAACATGCACGACGGTCACTGCATTTACCATTTGGCCATCTGGGATTTGTACACATGTTATGGCATTTTGTATGTGGAGTATACTATGGCTGTTACTCCATACTGCACTCACATGGGTAACTCAGTTAGTTTACATATGGATGAGTCCAATTAATGGTATGTCCATGTGATGTTTACTGGATGTGCTCCAGCATTGGGTATGTATATCACAGTGAGCCACACACAATAAGGTGCTACACCTTCAAACGACCATAGGTGGAGCATGCTAGGGTGATGAATACCTGTCATGGGTACACCCCATGCCTTGACACAACATCCATGATTACATTATGTGGAGCCCCTCATTAACGCAGCAGGGAATCCATGCAGAGTGTGTGGAGAACAGAGCTTACACACATGTGATCTCGCGATTGCCTCTGCTCCACTGAGCAACAGTTGGTTACTCGATGTTGTGGAGACAGCAGACACTGTTTCACTCATTTGGTGTATGGCCTCTGACAATCGGGCGTGTACCTACCGATGTACCTAGGAACCTATACACACAGCACCAACATATGCTGATAGGCGCATGTACTGTTCAGGTGTTGACATTCCTTGTTCCAGTAGCTGTTGTGTATACAATGTTTGAGGGCTGCCTATGTAGGATGCACACAGTAGGCCACCTATACATTACAATTTACAGGTGGTCATGAGTGTGTGCCATCCATTTTACTCTGTGTGCAGGTGGAGAGGTGTGTCAGTCCGTAGGGTCCTACACTGTCAGAGTATGTGCTATACGTTCCCTCTTTGCCAAGGCATAGGCATATTGGGCATGCCTCCATCTGCCTACTGGGGCTAGCACAGGGTGTTCGTGGTCTGAATCCCTCTGTGCCTGTGATGGCCTTGGCAATTGCAGTTGGCTATGAGGGCTTTCACCATTTTGTCCCTGCTGCAGCTGTTTCCGCAGGATCATATTATGTAGCATGGCACATACTATGAAGATGTGGGCACACATGCCTGGACAGTACTGCAAGGCTCCACCAGATGTGTCCAAGCAATGGAACCGTGATTTCAGCATCCTGAACACACACTCTATGATGATTCTGGTTTGTGCATGTGCCTCATTATGGCGTTCTTGCATGGGTGTGTGTGCATTTCTGATGGGAGTCATCATCCACTGCTCCAGTGCATAGCCAGCATCCCCCACAAGGTGGCCATGTGGGATGTCCCCCCTGACAAATACCTGATACAGCTGTGAGGCATGCCAGATATGGGAGTCATGGTAGCTTCCAGGGCAGCCAGCACACACATCCATGATAATGCCCTGGGCATTGCACATGACCTGGCAGTTGATGGAGTGGAATCCCTTGTGGTTTATGTAACGCCTACCAATCTCAATGGGTGGTGATTTGATATGTATGTGCATGCAGTCTATCGCACCCAGTACCTCTGGGTAGTGTGCCACATGCTGGAAGTGACGCATATTGCTGGATAAACTCCTCCTGAGTTCAGGGGAAGTATATATGCTCATTGGCATGTGGTAACATGGCATCCAGGAAGTGGTGTAGTACCCTGGATGCTGGTGCCTCTGAGATCCCCATTATATCTCCAGTTGGCCTTTGAAAGGCACCTGTGGCTAGTATTCGCAAGCTTACACATACCTTCATGTCCACTGGGATGGGTTCCCCTCTGTTGTTTCTGGTTCTCAGGTGTGGCCGGCACAGCTCAACTATTTGCTGTAAGATGTCCCTGTCCACCCTGTAATGCTCTACTATCTCCAGATCATGTAGCCCCTGGTAGATTACCCTTGGTCTGAACACTCTTTTCCTCCTCCGGGGCCTGCAGTGGTTGTCAGCATCATTCTCCACAACACCGTCAGTCTCTAACACATGGTGATGAATCACAGCTATGGCAGCTCCCAACATGTACATTTTAAAAGTTCCCCATGTGTTTATACTATGGTGCAGTGTTTAGGAATACACAGGTGTGTGTAGGGTGCTTTCACACTTTATACTATTGTGCTGTGAACACCGATGATGTCATAGGGTGTTTATGTACGATCATAGCTACAGGGTATCTTATGTGTTTTACTACAGGAACTACTATTGTGGTGACTTTGGTGTTGAATTACATTTGGCTGCCGTGGATTACCTCTTACCCTTCCCATTACATTTCTTCACGTTTCACCTACCATTTTCTGGCATGCATCCAGCAGCCTGCTTTCATTTGTACTTTCCTAGACCTGGCTTATCTTGTGTAATGTGTTCTATTGCTGGTCTACTGTAGGTTTGCTTTGCTCTGCTATGACAGTTGTCCTTTCTTTGCAATCCGACGCCTCCCCTATCCTGTTTTGCAGGTTTCTGCGAGCAGACTTGTCAGCTGCTGTCGATTGCCCGCTGTGAGTTAATAGGTGTTAATTGCTCAGTTGTACTCCAATTACCCTACTTCAGCATTTCCTTCTTTTCTTCCCCTGACCTTCCTGTTTGTGCCACGGTTCACGGCGCGTGCATCTGCTTAACGGGTTTCGGGCACGTTTTCATCCCCGTACACATGCGCATTCGGGCACCATATGTGCTCTCAGCTAAACAATTCTATAACTACCTCCCCACCCCTGTCCTGCAGCTTTGTTTAGCAATGGCCAGGCCAGATTTGCATTGTTCCAATGTGCTTACAGCTACGGTGGCACACCCCACTGCTGATGTCATGTATACCTCTGAGCCACTCCTTGGTGCTATAACAGTGCACCATATGGTACATCCTTAATCCGGCGGGACGTTTGCGATTCAGTATTACCTGCCTCATTTGCATGGCATTGACTACTAATTCATAGTTACTGCGCCAAACACTGTCACAGACCCTTAGCAACCCTTGCAGCTTGGTTGTGGTGTACCATGCATACTATTGCATATTATGGGGAAATCCTGATTTGTATTACATTGCGATTTTATGACATTTGTATATATTTTCTTTGTGTTCCAGTTTGCGCACACATGCCCTGCGGTTGTACTTTGCGTTACTGTGGACATGACATTAAATGTTGTTTTTTAGGTGTTGTGCATCTTTCTTATGCCATTAGCTGTGTATTTAGCCATTGGCATATGTTGACTTTGTAATACATGAGTCCGGGCCGCTTGCATAGCTCCGATGTTCTGTTCGGGAAAATGTAAACCGTGTTTTTTGGTTTACACTTCCATGGGCTTATGCTATGCCTGCACCACTTCATGAATCGCTATATACCTTTATTTGCATAGTGCGACACTGCACATGGGGTGATTAGCATACCTATGCCGAGGGCTGCGCAGTTCTGGCGTATGCTGGTAGTGCACGTGGAATTGGATCGTACCTGAATTGCTCGATGGCCATATTTGGCATTATATCGCCTACGCTACACCTGCGCCTAGCGCAAGCTTCATGAATCCCAGGGATTATTTATACTGCTTTTTCTGTTTTTTGTGCTGCTATTATGAATGTAATACATGTTGCTTTAAGAAAATGTGAATTCAGTGACATTGTGTTCATGAATGGTTTTGATAGGCTGTTTTAAATAATTTTAGGGTGTGTTTTGATATTTAAATGATACTTTGGTGTGTTTGGAGAGATGGTCTAATGAAGCAAATTTTATATTTGTGAAAGCGCTTACCTGGATTCTAATAAAACATTTTAACAAGAGACTGTGCTATTTACCTAAGTTCCTGAAGTGATTGTCTGCCTTATACTGCCTGAGTATTTATCTCTGAATTTCTTAACTAAGTGAACTGTCTAGGCACATGACACCTTTTATGGATGGCCCAGCAGTTCTAGGTGATTAAGTTCTTTCCTCAGTCACAAAGTAGACTAAGCTAGTTACTTCATCAAACTGAGCTTCTGTGTTGTCCTTGAAAAGAGGCCTGTGCTTGGGTGTTTACTCAGTTAACATGCAAAAGAAAGAAAGTCAAAAAATGACAAGTTTTATTTATAGTTCATGTAAAATGAAAAGTTTTACTCTTGACACATTTTTATTCATTAATTACATCTAATTTTGTGATTCTGAAGCCCAT
Source organism: Protopterus annectens (assembly GCF_019279795.1). Lineage (NCBI taxonomy): Eukaryota > Metazoa > Chordata > Ceratodontiformes > Protopteridae > Protopterus > Protopterus annectens. The sequence continues at coordinate 697,604,896 of NC_056746.1, read as the reverse complement.
TCCACAAATCAACCATATGCATTAAGAAGAGGCTAATGTCCCTCATTGCACAATAATCTAAACTGCTCTGCATATATAATACCTAATTTCAAATGACATCAGTACTAAATAAAGAAGTATTCATCTAAAGGCACAGTATAAACTAGCATAATGTTTTCCCTTGTCATTTTATCTACCACAGTATATCATTCACACTGCAGTCTAACCAACCACCTTAGAACTCTTCTGTGCATTCTCTGAATCTTAAGTGATAAATACAATGCCTTTAGGATTAGAAGGTAATCTGAAGCAGTGGCAACAAGAGTACTGAATGCCTAAAATAGCTTAAAAGATTGCCGTGACAAAAGGTTATCCCTGTTATATGAAGCATATAATTTGTACATGTTGAGCCTTTAACGCTTTGGCACATACTTTAATTTCATTTTATTTACTGCATTTGTAAATGCTTGGTGAAACTAAACATTTCTAGCTCAGAAATCAATTCTTGCTTGAAACCGTATTTAAAAAACAATCTTATTTAGGACACAAATGCTGAAGTAGTTAGCACCTATTGCTGAAAAGTTTTATCGTTTTGTGTAAACAAATGTGACATTATTACCTTTGCCTTGATTTTCATACTAGCAGCAGTTAGTAAAATAAATTACTTTTTTCTTTTAATTTTATTCGTTAACTTGGTAAATCCACTGAACAGAGACATTCCTTTTCTGGGACAACCTAAGTGTACTGTCTAATTAAATGGCATGCATTTTGCAAGTGGAAGTAGAGGTATTCAAAGCCATGGCAACAAGGTGGAGCCTCTTAACCATCTTGTAGTTAAAAGATCATGTGAAATATAGTAAAACCTGCCAAAATTGCTAGACATCAAGTGCCCACTCTAGGTAATTCATTCCAATTGTGGAACATATGAAAATAAATTTAAAATATTTTTTTAATAGCAACTAAATAGAAAAGACTTGTACACTGCATGCTATGTAGTTTGTGGAATCACATCATCATGCTGGTAGGTTTGATGGCATTGTTGTAGAGTCTGTAGTATAGAGCAACAGAAACAAGTGTGTAACTGCACTACTAAAGAGAGTCTGCAGTGACTGAAAACACTTAACATGCAATTACTGTCAATTTGTTGGTGTTCTTCAGGTCAGTGCTTTGATACTTACTGCCTGCATCAAAAAACATTTTCCAGGGCAGAAGGGGTATGAATACTGTCCTTAGTAAAATAAACAGATAGGCTGACTTTGTCAGGGGAGTGACAAAGTACTGCTGTTTAGTACGTCAGCAATCTCAACGACAAGTTTATTTGAACAATTGCTTACTACTGCCACTTTAAACTTTGTAATTTTATATGCCTTCTATACCTGTCAGCCTCTTTGAGCAAGAATCCTATACAAAGCCAAAAATAATGGATGGGTGGCAAAGCCCAAAACCTGGGACAGATTTTACATATTGCTCTTACAAACTTAGAGAGTTGCTGGAATAATAGCTTTTTCGTTAATATACATTTTCTGAAGGATTTGACGTCTGAAATTAAAATGTTTCTCATTATTTTGTGATCTCTATCCTGAATGATTTGCCAGAAAACCATAAATTATATCAATTACAGACAAAAGGTATAGGGCAAATGTGGAAATTCTATGAAATTCTAGACAGGTGAGAGGTATAGTACCTTCTTATTCTCCAAAGACTAGCTAAGGCTAGGGCAATTTCTGTTATGCTACAGTACGGGTTTGAAACCTGGATACTGCTATTACACACTGTGGGTGTAATTTTTTCAGAGTTAGAGCAGGCTGAAGCACTAGATGACTTGAATTTATAACATATTACTTTGTTTCAATGCTCAAAACAATAACTTTCAAACTCTGTAATTTCAGTCACCTGGCTTGCACTTCAGACACCGGGGGGAGGGGGAGGTTGCAGAAATTATTTGTGAAACCTTATTTATGCCATAATTTTGTCCATTAATACACCCTTCTCAGATGACCATTAAGAAGGGCATGCATATCACAGGTGATTTTTTTTTTTACATGAAAAAGAGAGAGCTTCAGCAACAAAAACATTGCAATTATATTTTGTGCTTTGCATACTATCTTTAACCTTCTGACCTAAAATGAGAAACAATCATAAAACATCAAACACTCAAAATAACATAATCACATTGAATCAGAAAAAATGTACACAAATACAATACACATTTTATTGTAGGTACTATATCCCTTAGCCCCCCCACCCCATGCAATTGTTAGAGCTCTGCCACAACTCCTTAGATCTCTAAATATATTATCTCTGACCCTCCACAAACTCAGAAAATGCAAATTCAGTAAAATAAATAACACCGTAATTTCCTTTACTCTAAGATGCCCTGTCTGAGACTCAACATTAAGTATAAATGATGATAAATTCATAACTACAATGAAATTTCAATAATACAACTCAATACAAGTCTTCTAGAAAAGGCACGCATCGTTTTATGTCTCTGCACAAAGTGATACAATTAAATGTATTGTGTCCATAGAAGAAACATCACCAACTAAACAGCAGGACAAACATTTTTATTTCAATAATGCAAGTGTGGTAGGTACTAAACCTTTGGTTGAACTGGAGATTTAATTTGTTTTGATTGCAGCAAAATACTGGAAACCTGAAGATGCAAAAATGAGGTAGATTCTTTTTTCAAATTGAATTGTGAAAGCCACAGTGGTGCAGTGGTAGTATTGTCGCCTCACAGTAAGAGGTTCTCCCATTCAATTCTTGGCTGGAGTGCCTTCTGTGTGGAGTCTGCATGTTCTCCCTGTGGTCAAGTGGTGTTCGAAAGACATGCGTGAATGGGCATGCCTTCGTTGAAGGTTGGGTGTTGAGCTGGCTCCTCAGCACCATAAAAATCTACTGCCAATCATTAGTGAATCGGAGTTCCGCAGTGGTGACCCCTAACTGGAAAAAGCCAGAAGAAGATTAGACAGTAGTGACATATCACTAAGGAAAAGAGAGAAAAAATGTTATTTTCTATGGCACATCTGTACTGATGTTTTCATGGGGGGTATCATTATTGTAGGGAACTAACATCTTTAATAAGTAATTTTTTTAACTACAATTTTTGCTGTGTTTCTCCTATTGATCATCAGCTTTCTCTCCAAATGATTTGCCCATTTATAATCCCACCATCCTGGCTGTTTGACTGTAGTTGAGGGGTAAGACCTGGCTGATGGAGGTATGTCATCTGGGAGGAGCATTGTAGAAGAAAATGCATTAGGAATGTTGTTATTTCATGGAAAAGTTGGGGTCTTAAAGCACAGATTAGGATGGGATGTAAATTTATAAGAAAATTGGTAGGGAAGAAGCTGGATTTTTCACATGGTTACCAAAAGAGGTTTTAAAACAGTGGACTAGGTGGAATTTTTCTATGCTCCAGTCTTTTCTCATTTGCAGCTGGACAGCTTGCACTATGCCAAAGCAGGACTTACAACATTGGTTGGAGGTGGAGGTGTTTACTTGCCCAACCTAGCTACTTTGTAATGCACTGCTTGGAAAAATGGGTGTGCTGCCTTTAGGCTACAGTTAGTCCTCTCCTTCACCATGTAGCACACAGCACTGAGTACCACCCCATACCCCCCCACTTAACTATACAAACTCAGAGACAGCACTACACTGCCGAAAATAGCAAAGTAATGAAGCGGCCAAGCAAATTCTTTCCCAGGAAAAGAATTTGCTTAAAATCCGCTTCGATATTTTGCCATTTCAGTCTTTTAAGTTCGACCAAGATGCATTCGAAAGAATGTATCTTCAGTCTTCTAATAGGAACTATATATATATATATATATATATATATATATATATATATATATATATATATATATATATGTATATGGCTCAACTTCATAATCCCATAATCCCAAAATACTGATACCTCGAATTTCAGCATTTTGAAACTATGAAACCAAAACCTTACAACACCGAAACTTCACAAACCCGAAACTACAAATCCCAAAAACACAGCATATACCACTCCACACAGAAACCACAACACCCACGCCACAAAACAAACAAACACAGAAAAACAAACACCAGACATGCACATACCTACACACTTTCACTTCATAATCTCGAAATGCTGAAATCTCGAATTTCAGCATTTTGAAACTACGAAGCCGAACCATTCACAATCCCGAAACCCACAATCACGAATCACGCAATCATGAACATACATACACCATACACCACATAACACACACACACACCATTCCACCCACAGCACTCAAACCACACAACCCTACACTACATATAAGAAGGGTGACAAGCCCCCCCTGCACCCCCCATGTGGGGGGCTGCACCCCGCCCCCTACTTATATATACCAACTCCGAGATCACACATAATGAAAAAAAAATCACACCATGGCATTCTACACTCGCTCACACACAAATACACATCACACATACACAAACACCAACAAATCCAACACTCACACTCATACTTACACCTCCCTACCCGTACCCACACATACAGCATACAAAAACACACACAAACACTCACTCACCTTCAATTTCAGACACCATACCAGCCAAACACTTCACGCAACATACCAGAAATGCATAAGCGTGGATCTGAGATAATTCAAATTCGCTCTTATGCACTTCTGGCATTCTGCATTTACAGCTTCGTGGTTTCGGAATGCTGAAATTCAAGATTTCAGCATTTCTAGATTATGAAGTGAAACCATACATATAAATTTATTTAACATTTGCTAACTGGGAAAGTCCGACTTGGAACAAAGCCAATTTTCAGTGGAGGACCGGAGAGAAAAGCTCCAGAAGCATGTCTTTGTAATGTGGGAGAAAACAGGAGCACCTGGAGGAAACCCACATGACTACAAGGAGGACATGCAGACTGCACACAGAAGGCACCCCAGCCGAGAATGGAACTGGATAACCTCTTGCTGTGAGGTGACAATGCTACTGCTGTATATATATATATATATATATATATATATATATATATATATATATATATATATATATATATATATATATATATATATATATATATATATATATATATATATATATATATATATATATATAGGTTCCCTTTATAATTTCAAAATACTGAAATCCTGACTTTCAGTATTTCAAAATTATAATATTGAAGCTTTGAAATTCTGAAATACCAAAAGCGCAAAATTTAAAATAACGAAGTCTGGAGCTTCTGGTGTTGCGGTGTTTGAATGCATAGGTGTAAGTGTAGGTAAGTATGTATGAGTGTGTTGTTTAGAGACTTTTGTGTATGTTAGTTTGTGTTTTGGAGGTGATGTGTGTGTGCAAGGGGCTGTGAAATGTGTGTGTGTGAGTTACCTTTGTGTGTGTGATTGTGCGATCTGGGAGTTAGTATATATAATTAGGGGGGTGAGGGGGGGTGCAGCCCCCTCTGCTTGTCTGTAGTGTAGGATTGTTTGTTTGATTGTGGGGGGTGATTGTGTGTATGTGTATGTGTGTGGTGTATTTGAACTGTAGGTTCGCAATTTTAAATTTTGCGGTTATGAGGTTTCTATATTTAAAGAATTTCGAAATATTGAAATTCAGGATTTCAGTATTTTGGGATTCTATAGTGAACCCATATATATATTGTGATGCCCGTGCCCTGGCCCAGCAATCAAGGAGCCTCAATCTTCACCACTAACACAAGGGAGGTCATCTCCTAGAAGAGGAAAGGATAACTAATACACACAGTAAAGTACAATTTCCCTTAAGTGCACACAGAAATCACAGTCAGTCTGGGGCTGGTTGCTCCCTTGCTCACTAGGCCCCAAATAAGACTCCCCACTGGCACAGCTATAGGGTCCAGATCTCAGCCTAGCTGGCAAGCTAACCTCCAGTACCCTCTCTGTCCAACCAGTGCTTCGTATTCCTGCCCAGGTAGCTGACACACACTCACACTTTGAGATAAGTATTTATACAACTTCACATACACTCCTGGGAAAGGCCAACACAGATTCTCCAGCTGTGCCCCTTTACCCAGACTATACAGTAGTAATCACTACCACCACCAGCTTATTAATTTATCAGCTACCCAAAGGCCCTTAAAAGGGTGTCCAATTATTACTGTGCAATATTATAATCCAATGGTAATGTGACTATACAGTCAATGCTTAATTTGGAGAGACTTAGACAGTAAAAATCTGTAAATGTGTAATGTACTTTAGAGGTTAAATTATCTCTACATAAACCAACCACAGGTAAAGATCTTTAAAATATTTAATAATAAATAATTAAAACACAATACAATACTACAACACCACAGAAATATCTAAGAGTTCAGAGTTCACACAGAAACTTAAAACAATACAATAGGAAAACTCTAATTTCAAAGAAAAATACTTAGTCTAAGTTGCTTCTAAGTTTAACTATTCCTAAGAGAAATCACAGTGCTATTATCTTATTTACATACATAAAGAGCAAGCAGTGCTGAGTTAGATGTCCAAAATCAAAATGCTTACAGTCTTCACTGAACAATAGTTTTTAAACACTCCATACAGCTCTGCTGAGGCCCTCAAAAATTACATCATTTTGACAGAAATTGCATTATTTAGCAAGCTAACACCAGCTCAGGAAACTACAACAATACAAGGCATTTCACATATACAGTCTAGCAGAAACCAGAACAATAAAGCACCTTCCACATGTAAATTCTGGCCCTTAACTTTAACCTTAAAACAATGGGCATGAAACCTTCATAGACTCACTGGAGCCTACTTGTAAACATCAAAGAGATTCATAAGATCTTTTCAGCTTCAAAAGACACATTTAAAATGTTTGGCTTGGTTTTCCTTACAGTAGATGGCAATGTTGCAACAATCTTGAAGTTCACATTTTACAGTGTTTTCTTTCATTTAAAAACACAAGCCTGTATTTTACATTTATTTATACAATTGATAGCATTATGTGTTAAATTCTATTTGACTAGGCTGGCAACCTTCACCCATCTTCCTCCAATCTTCATATATATATATATATATATATATATATATATATATATATATATATATATAAATATATATGTATACACACACACACACACACACACTATATATATATATATATATATATATATATATATATATATATATATATATATATATATATATATATATATATATGTACTGCTGTTTACATTTTTACTTGGGATATCTTGCAGTTATCCTAATGTTATAGACATCAGACTTTTTTATAACCCGTCTCACTTCAGAAAATGGCCAATCTATCTATTTATACTGTGCTGATGAGTCCTTTGGAAGGGTGAAACATGTCATCTTTACAGCTTGTTGGGTGTAGCTTTATTGGCCTGAATACATCAATAAAGATTTATAAAAAGTAAAAAGGAAGTGGGCATTCAGAAGCCATACACCTGTAGCTCTTGTATGTTCTTAATGGGATAATTTGCATACATGCCATGGACTTCACTTAAAGGAATTTAAACATTTTATACAATGGAAACTGATATGCCTGTGCATTGTTGCTGCCTTTGTGACTTTTCTATGTGGCTTTTTTATCTGTTATTGTTGGTTATTATTTGGGATATTTTGCAGTCACCTGATATCGACATCAGCCTGATATCTTTGTTGTAAGCTGAATATATTCAGAGTATGGCCAAACTATCCACTTGTGCTGTACTGGTGAGTCCAAGAGAAAGGTGAAACATGTCATGCTTAGAGCTATTTGGGTTTGGCTTTATTGGCTTGAATGCATTAATTAAGACTTGCAAACATAAAGAGACAGGGAGCATTCAGAGGCCATGTGTGTGGAACATGTGTTGATCCTTAAAAGGTAATTTGCATATATATCATGGGCTTCTTTATAGGGAGTTTTAAAGTACTGCACAGTGTAAACTCTGGTTTGCCAGAGCCTTGTTATTGCTGTTGCCTGTGTAGCTTTTCCTTGTATAATTTTTCACATTTTGTTTTGATGTAATCTTCAGTAAAACATTCCTTTGACCAGCTATGCTTAGGAAGTTAAAAACTGAAAAAATGGGCTTTGGTTATGTGTAGAGCAACCCAGATGATGTTTCGGATACCTCTTTATACAGTCTTGACCCTCTCTGAATAGGAACAGACAGCAGCTTCTGGCCATCTGTCTTTGATTACAGGCAAAGTCTGATGTACTATTTTTCATGCCATGCCATTTAATAGTGATGTTAATCTAATAATATCCTAATTTATCAATGGGCATGTCAACGATCATGTCGCATTCATATTGACAATAACCACTTCAGGTTTACTGCATGGGAAGATGGGCAACATGTATGTCAAAAAAAAAAAAAAAACTTTATAGACTGTTTTGCCATTTCTTTTTTTGCAGTAGTTATGATCTTGTCAAGTGAAGTGGGATATTTGATTCTAAAACACGTTGTTTTTAGTTTAGTTTCCTCACTGTAACTATAATTATTAAGTTTAATTATTAAGTTTAACAAACTGTGTTTATTTGTATCTCCAGTATGCTGAATTGCTTTCCTGGTACTTCCTGATTCTGAGTCATGTCATCCTGCATTTTGATAATGCAGTAGAAGCATAAACAGCTTGTAGTAACATCATTTTCAACCTTCCTTTTCCAAAATGAGGAACACTACCTCTCATGCTGTGGAACAAAATGGGGAGAATGTACAACACTTGCTCACAGCTTACTAACAACTTCAATTAAGTAGTTCATAGATGGTTAAAATGTGTTAATTTTCATCTATAAAAGTTTCTTTTGATGAATTAATATAACTCAGTGTTATTTACCATGGACATCAGTTAAGAAAATTCTTAACATCAAATGCATGACAGTTCCTCTCAATGTAGAACTGTGGGGAATGTGGACATTTTGTAAGACTGAAAATGAGGAATGTTCCTCATAATGAGGTACAGCTGAGAGATATGTATAGTGGAATGATGTGTTTTCTGTTTTCTGTAGCAGAGTTTAGCAATAAAATCACAGACTGCAACACAATCAGCCAGCCACTTAATCAAGCAATCAGACAATAAATCAATAAATGACCAAATGATATATATTCAAATAAAAAGTAACAAAAGAGAAATGGAGTATTATACACAACTTGAAAAGTGCATAATGCTTGGCATAAAGCACAATAACACAGATATAACACTTATGACATCATCAAAAGATGCCAACAGATAACATAGAATCAGGAAGCAACTTGACAGCTACTTAGTATAAAGTAAATGCTAACACAAGATTTTAAAACAGAAACGTATTAATAAATATGATGCAAGTGAAGTAAAAGCTACATATTTTATAAAAAAAAGCCCACTTCATGTGACGAGAACATAATTATAGCAAAGACTGATAAAAAAAGTTTGCATGTGATTGGAATCTGATAGTATGATGCCAAACTCGACATCCCGAAAATTTCAAATATCAAAACTTTGCAATAACAAATAATACATTTTCCAAACTACACCCTAAAATGCTATTAGACTAGATTATTTAAGCACAGTGATCCATACAGAGATTACTCATCTAAAACTAAAAGAATGAAAGGCATTATACAAAAGCTATTAGCACACTGAGGAGTGTAAATTATAGTTCACAGTACATCTTTCCTTATTATTTGCTGTATTTCTAAAGGAACATTATAACACTATACAGGGTACATTTGCCTATATAAAGGAAGCGTTAGCAGTCATGTAACTATGTGGTCGCACATTACAGAAAATGAATTAAAAGTACTTTGCACAATGTAAGTTTCTAAAAGAGGTCAGCAAAAAACAATGCTAAAGGTGCACTTTGCTGTGGCTTTGTCACTAAACATATACTTTATTTTATCTTTATTTAGTATTTGTTAACCAAGTAGATGGGCTGGTCCACTGACCCTTTTCAGCCATGAAACAGGTTTGAAACAACAATAACAGACAAACAATATGAAGTAAATAACATAGCATTTCATATAATAAAATTAAGTCTGGTTTGATAAGCATGTTCAGAGAACTAAAGAACACTAGTAGTAGTAGGGCAGACTGAGATTTTACACAGGTGGCAAAGTTATATGCATTATGTACAATAATTGTAAATAATCAGGCTCCAACGAGCAATCTTTCGGCTTTTCCCGGTTAGGGGTCACCACAGCGGAACTCCAGTCCACTAATGATTGGCAGCAGATTTTTACTTGCTGAGTTGCCGGCCCTGATGCACAACCTTCAATGAAGGTATGCCCATTCACGCATGTCTCCACACAGAAGACGCTCTAGCTGAGAATCGAACAGGGCAACGTCTGACTGTGAGGCAACAATGCTACCGCAGCACCACCACTGCAATAATAGACAAAATAAAGACATTATCAAAAATATATCAGGTGACAAAAATAACTCAGACTAATGAATAAATAACTGTTTAGAAGGGAAATTCATTGAAGAAGCATATCAATGCTAGTCTACAATAGCATGATTGTAAAAAGGCAGCATGTAAATAAACACATTATATACAATAATTATGCAAAAGAAGGAGTGTTAACCACTATCATTAAAGCATTTGTACATACCTTTGTTAATGAAGCAGCTGAGTAGAGAACATGTGCAGTTCTGGTTTGTGTAATAAATCTTGTATTGTACAGCTAGGAGGATGACGAAAAAATATATATCAAGCCGACACATGTGAGCACATACACACACTTGCACAAGCACATGTGCATGCAGCATACATTCATAAGCGTTATGCAGCCCAACTCTATTCCTAGAAAAACTCTTCAAGCTCAAAGTAAACTTATTTCGAAAAACTCAATTTGCAGCATTTTGGAGAAAGTGAATAATATATTTGTTTCAGAACTCAATCTTTTTTGGGTTACAGTGATCTTGGGGTGGGAGTATAAAAGTCTGGGTACAGTACAAGTCTTTTCCATGGTATTTTGTTGGTAGAAGCTGACCAGTAGTGGTTCATTTATAAGCACATACAGTTCAATTCTGTATTTCAACTGCTGATTTTGTGCAAGTATAGGTAAGCAAGGCAATTTAGACCTTCTATGTATGAACATATGAAGTGTTTCTCACACACACACACACACACACACACACACACACACACACACACACACACACACACACACACACACATATATATATATATTTATACATAGATTAATATATATATGTACACACACACACACACACACACACACACACACACACACACACACACACACACGTGTGTGTGTGTATGGATCTACTTCAAATGATCGAAATTTAACAACATCGATTCACTGATCTGTGAAGACCAGATGATCGAAGTCGTTGTTAAAGTCATAAGCAAATGACATTAAGAATTTACCTTATATGCCTTCAGTCAGGAACAGCACTTCAGGATGTGCAAACAGAAATTTTATTTACAGCGCTGGGAGACAATCTTCATAGCAGTTGGTAAATCAGTCTCACTTGACAGAGCAAAACTGTATTTTTATCCATTTTTCTTATCAAACTTATCATGCAGTTTTCTTACGTTATAATCATTCTAACAAATGAAAGACTTTGCAAATGTCCTTATCCCTGGTGATTTTCACCTTGGACTTCACATGAACACCTTCCTATACATGACCCACCTGCTTGAAAGGGTCTTGCTTTCTGACCATGGATGTTTCACACCTTCCCTAGCAGCAACACACTCCTAGCCTGGAGGAGTCAGGCTAACAAATTCCTTTTACAGTAACTAACATGCCTCGGCTTCACATAACACTTACTTTCTCCTTGTTACATATTAAAAGAATGCAGTTAAAGCACAGCAGTAACTTCAGCTTATGAAGCTGTATTTTTCCACACCCCTGCATACAAATTATATTTGCTTTTTAACAATCATATCATAGCATTATTAATGAAACTGAAATTAATATACATTTTTGATAAGTTGATCTTGTTGAGTAATATTGTGAAATATTAAACCTTGTAAATGGAGATTGCAGTACAGTGCAGAAGGGGAAATATACCATTCTCTTCACTGCTCTTGCAATCTTGGAGTTGGTATATTTAAGTAGCATGGGGTGTGGCAGGTGTAGGGGGGCTTGCATTTTTTTTTTTTTTTTTACAGTTCAATATTTTACAACTTCATTTCTCTGGTATTTGATGATCAGAGGTTCAATGTTGTGAAATTTTAATCCTTTGAAATATACCTATATATATATATATATATATATATATATATATATATATATATATATATATATATATATAGATAGATAGATATATATAGTTTCACTTCATAAACACGATTTGCTGAAACATCAAATTTCAGCAATTCGTGTCCATGAAGTTGAAACTTCTAAATAACGAAAGTGCATAATGGCGAATAGGGCTATGTCGAATTCGCGCTTATGCATTTTCATTATCGTATGGAAGTGTTTGAGTGGGATGGTGTCTGCAGGTTAAGGTGAGTGAGTGAGTGTGCGTGAGTAGTTTTTGTAACTTGTATGAGTGGGTCAGGGTAGGGAGGTGGGGGTATGAGTGTGTGTGTTGCCTGTGTCTGATTTTTTTTTTTTTTTTTACTGTTTGTACGATCTCTGAGTTAGTATATATAAGTAAGGGGGGTCTGGGGGGTGCAGGGGGGCTTGTCCCCCTGCATATGTGTAGTGTAGGTGTGTTTCTGTGTGGTGTTGTGTTGTATTTCAGTGTTTTGTGGTGTGGGTGTTATGGTTTGTGTGTTATGTGCTGTATGATATGTGTTCGATGTTGTGATTTTGCGGTTGTGAGGTGTCTGTGTTTTAACGGTTTCGGCTTTATACTGTTGAAATGCTGAAATTCAATTGGCAATATGAAGTTAAACTATATATATATATATATATATATATATATATATATATATATCTACAGGAGCACTTTATAATCTCAAAATACTGAAATGTCGAATTTCAGTATCTCGAGACTATAAAACCGAATGTTTACAATAGCCAAAGTCCATAATCATGAATTTGAATATCTCAAATTCACGATTACGGCCTTACGCTACATAATGTCCGGGATTGTGTGTTGAGGGTGTGCGGTGCCGTGTGTGGATCTAGGTGTTATGTCAGGTAAGTGAGTGTTTTGCAAGAGTTTTGAGTGCAAGTTAGAGTGTACGTGAGTGTGCTGATATGTTTGATGTGTGTGTGAGGAACTGGAGAATGTGTGTGCATGAGTTTGCTTTTGTTTCCTGTTTGTGCGATCTCGGAGTTAGTATATATAAGTAGGGGGGTGTGGGGTGCAGGGGGGTTTGCCCCCCTGCTTATGTGTGTATGAGTTGTGTATTTGTGTAGTTTTGTTTGTTTATGTTGTGATGTGGGTGTTGTGGTGTATGTATGGTGTAGTGTGTGCGGTTTGTTCGGTGTTTTGAATTTCGCGGTTTTGGGTTTGGGGTTTTGTTGTTTCAGGTGTTTTGTGGATTCGGTTTCATGGTCTCAAGATACTGAAATTCGATATTTCAGTATTTCGAGATTATGAAGTGAATCTATATATATATATATATATATATATATATATATATGTGTGTGTGTGTGTGTGTGTGTGTGTGTGTGTGTGTGTATATCAATCTATGAGTGTGTGTGTGTGTGTGTGTGTGTGTGTGTGTGTGTGTGTGTGTGTGTGTACTTACCTATCTATTGTGGCATATTCCATGTTAAAAGATTATGAAATGCTGTTCTGTTATGAAATTATTCTTAAATGTTGCTCTGCAACAGGTTTAGCAGAAAATGCTGTAAAGTGTGTAGGTGTGTAGTATCAGTGACAGAGACTTTGCACCAGATTAAACTGATTATTGGATACCTGCAGAAATGCAGTTATAAGAAAGCACTTTAGACCAAAATTGCAGACTTGTTTGCTTCTTTTGGAGAGGTGGTACTGCTGCTAAACTTAAGGATTCTCATGTGGAAGAAGAATAACAACCATAGAACTTAATGTAAGAGAACATGGAATTATTTTATTTATTTATTTATTTATTTTTATTTTACATTTGTTGACTGGGCTAGTCTAGCTGGATACATATCCTTTTTCAGTAGAGGCCTAGGGAGATAAGCTCCGAGTTAAGTAAAATTACATAAAAACAGTAGTTAAAAATACAATAGATAAAAACAAGTCTACAATAGTTAAAATTTCAATACTTAAAAGCATATTTATATGAATTACTAGACATGAGAGGATTAATATTTGGATAGAGAAAAGATATAAAAAATAAGACTTATGTTTAAGAAATAAGTATAGAGGCACAGGAAAACTTTATAATTGGCAAAAGTATCAGAGAAAACAAGGGTTCAGAGTTATTGAGTCATATGGGGTAGAAAGAAGAAAGATTGAATGAAATAGATGAAAGAAGAAAGAACAAACAAAGCACTAGCTAGTGTACAGGTGACGTCTGAGGAGTTTAGCTACAAAGAGGTCATAGCAGGGAAGATAGGGGTAGTGCAAAGGGAACTATGGTTCAGTCTGGTTTTGAACAGGGACAGAGCCAGAGTAGTTGCTGGTGTTCTTTTAGGTGTTTCCTGAAGAGAGATGTTAATGAGAGAGATGTGAGTCTAATAGGAAGGTTATTCCAAATTTTGCCCACAATATTGGTAAATAGTGAGTCCCCCGCTTTATTGTTAAATTTGACATTAGAAATTAGTAGTTTGTTTGCAGAGCGAAGTGTCGAAAGATTTTTATAAGGGGTGATCATGTTAGTGAGGACTGGGGAGTTATTTGGGTGATGAAGAATTTTTTGTGTGATAACAAGTTGATAATACAATAGTTGGTTTTGTAGCTCTGACCATCCTAGTTGTTTGAAGTTGTGGCAGTGGTGGGTTCTGAAAGGGTTCCCTGTGGCAAATCTGGCTATGTTGTTATAGCTAGTTTCCAGTTTGTTTATGTTGTATTTTGATAGGTTGGTGTATATAGCAGAAGCATCGAAAAGGGTAGAGATGAGGTGAGTTTGGGCAATAGAGGTTCTCACTAGTGGTGTGAGGTAGGGTCTGAGTCTATACAGGGAGCCTAGTTTTTTATTGACAGTTTGGATGGTGTTATTGATATGGTTGTCATAGCTAAGTTTATTATCTATGGTTATGCCGAGGAGACGTGTGTTAGTATCTGGGGTAATCGTAGTTCCATCGTTGGAGGTAATTGTAAAGTTGATTTCTGGTGATTTTTGGGTGGGAGAGAAAAGCAGTAATTTGTTTTTTTTTGGATTTAGGAGGAGGCAATGGTGGGTAAACCATGTTTCTACAGTATTAAATACTGTTTGAGTCAAGGTCTGAAGAGAGGTTGATGACTTAGCTGTACAGATTAAAGTTGAGTCATCTGCGTATTGTTTAAAGGTGGCTTTAGTAAAAATAGTGTTAAGATTATTAGTAAAAATGGAGAATAAAAGAGGGCCTAGAATAGAGCCTTGAGGGACTCCAATGTTTACGGGAATAGGTGAGGAGAGATTGTTGTCCCAGAGTACTGCTTGTTGTCTATTTTCTAGATAGGATGTAAACCAACTTATTGTTTATGGGTCAATAGATTGGGCTTTTAGCTCACTGATTAATAAGTCATGGTTAACCATATCAAAGGCTTTTGATAGGTCAATGAATAGTGCAGAAGATAGGGAGTTATTATTTCGATTCCTGTTTATACAGTCAGTGAAGGTTAGCAAGGCGGTAGTTGTGCTAGGAAAGGGTCTGAAGCCATGCTGGCAGTTGGCCAGTAGATTATTTTGGAGCAGATGTTGAAGTAGTTGGTGGTGAACACATTTTTCCATAATTTTGGCCAGTGGGGAGAGTAGTGCAATTGGTCAGAAATTAGAGATATCAGTGGATTTGCCTCCTTTATGTAATGGGATGATGTGAGAGACTTTCCATATGAATGGGATGTTACTTTCTGTGATTGTTCTGTTAATAAGGATGGATATTGGGTATGCAATGGCTTTGGCTGCTATTTGGAGGTATTCGGGTGGTAAGTGGTCTGCAGAAGGGGTACAGGGTTTGAGCTTTTGAAGAAGTTTGCAGATATAGGATGTTGGTACGGGTTGTATATGGAAGGAGGGCATTGAGCTGCTAGTGTTTTGGAAAGGGGTGGGGGGTGTGAGGTAGTGTCTTTGCAAGAGTTATGATAGTTTCTGTGAAGTACTTGTTGAAGGCATCAGCTATTAGTAGGGGATTGTTGTTGGGAATAGAGGAAGGGGCTGGCATTTTGGTATGTCCTGGTTGGAGAAGTGTATTAATACCTGACCAGAACTTTTGAGGTTTTTTTGGGTGAGATTGTTGAAGGTGGTGATAAAAGTTTTTTTTTTGTCTAGGATAATGTCTCTTTTTGTTGCATTTCTTAGTTGTTTATATAGTAGCTGGTCTGCAGAGCTCTTAGTGGCTCTCCATTTGGCCCATATTCTGTTCCTAAGGAATATTTTTTCCTTGGTTTGTTTGTGAGCCATGGGGCTATTTTGTGAGCTATGGAGCTACATAGAGGATTACTTGAACTTCACTGAATATTAATTGGAACCTTTGTTGGGTGTGAAACCAGAACTATAACACTTTGTTTCTGTTTATGAGGTATCTACTTCTGCAGAATTAAGCTTGTTTTCATTTACCCTTAATATTTGACTGTAAAAGTGCACTGAATTAGAAGTCCTATATTCAGTGTGTGTTACATGCTACTGCAGTGAAGGATCTGCACAGCATTTGGTCATCATACCAACTCGCAATACCTTTTAGTTCCCACTTCACAGCCTGCATTATCATTTATTGCTAATTTCCCCAATCAAGAAGAGAGATATATTAGTGTCTGCATGAACAGTATGCTTTGGTTTATCAAAATGAGGAAATGTATGGAAGTTATGCTATAGAACAGATAAATGATGTGGTACAAAATGGCGCTTCAGGAGAGTAATAAGGTAACTGATAGACATTTAATTAACCTTCAGAAACAGAGGACTAAAATTGTTTTTGCTAAATGAAACAATGCTGACAATGCTTTGTTTAGATCTAAGCAACCTAATTCTATTAAAAGACATATGTAGATGCTGCAAACAGTAAAATGTCTGCAAGTGAAACATTAATGCTATATCATGGAAGAAATGTAATTTTAATCAGACTAGCTAGCACTGAAAATGTAAATATTGTGTCTTTCAAAAATGCTATTTCTAAGCAACACAATGGTAATTAAATGGTACCAATGGAGCATGACAACATATTTGCTAGAAAAATATAGCCACCCTATTATCTCTGTGCAATTACTAAGTTAGCCAAATGTGGATCATTGTTGTATGTAAAGGGATTGATGTGATTACTATACTCTGTGAGTGTGGTCACACTTATTAAGTAAACGTATATCTGCAAGAATAAAACCTTGGAAAAAAAGAGATTATCTGTGTTCTTGAAGATAAGCAATGAGTATACTGTAACACATAGAAATATATACACTAATGGCTAAAACACTGTATTTTGTTGCTTTGGTACCTAATCTAACACACAATGCTATAATAGGTCAAGCCTTTCCCAGTTCAATGCACTTTGGAAGTTGTCACGAGGGGGCACATATTCTGTGGACAGAATTTGCCTCAAGTAAAATGGTGTGCAAACACAGTTCCCTGTGTGAAGATTGGGTGAAGATAGGTGAAGGCTGCCAGCCTAGCCAGATAGAATTTTGGAGATAATTCTGTCATTTGTAAATATTAATGTAAACCACAGGCTTGCTGTCTTAAATGGTAAAAATAGTGTTACATGTGGAACTGGAAAATAATGTAACAATAGTGCACTCTACTGACCAAGTAAAGCATGTTGTGACCCTTAAAACTCAGAGCCAGTAAGTCTAGAGTGAGACATCCTGCCTATTATTTAAGGCCATAGTTAATGGCCAGAATTTGCATGCATAAATGTCCTTTATTGCTCTGGTTTCTGCCCAGAGGTGAAGAATGTAAATGTAGTTTCTGTTAGCCTGGGAACCCAGGGAAGTGTGAATAATGATGTAATGTGAACCAGGAATATGATTTAAAAAACAGAGAGAACCAGAGAGCATTAAGTATTTTTGTCTTAACCATCCAACTCATCAGCACTGTCTTGCTCTATATGTAAGTTTATCTTAGACTTGTGCTTTCTCTTAGAAATAACTAGAAACTAGAAATATTAGACTAAGTGTTTTTCTGTGATGTCAGAACTGTACTACTGAATTATTTTAAGTATTTCTCTGCAATCTCTGAACTTTTGACTAGCACTGTGTAGTAAAAAGTATTGTCTTGTGTTCTATTTGTTATTAAATATTTTTAAACCCTTTCAGCTGTGGCTATTTTTATAGAGATAATTTACGCTCTTTAGAGTACTTGCATGCTTTGGTAAAATTGTACAAAGTCACTTCAATTTATTTAGCCCTGGGCTATACTACCAATTGGATAATAATATTGCACAGTAATAATTTGACACCCTTTTAAGGGCCTTTGAGTAGCTGATAAATATTAGTGGGTGGTGGCAGCTAGCACTACCGTATAGTCCAGGAAAAAGGGGCACAGCTGGAGAACCTGTGCCAGCCTTCCCCAGGAGTGTCTGTGTGGTTGTATAAACTCTTATAAAAGTGTGTGTGTGTGTGTGTGTGTGTGTGTGTGTGTGTGTGTGTGTGTGTGTGTGTGTGTGTGTGTGTGAGCTACTTGAGCAGGGACACGAAGCACTGGTTGGACAGAGAGGGTGCTGGAGGTTTTAGCTTGCCCACTAGGTTGAGATCTGGACCCTATAGCTGTGCCAGTGGGGAGTCTTATTGGGGACCTGGAGAGCAAGGGAGTGACCAGTCCCAGACTGACTGTGATCTCTGTGTGCTCTTAAAGGAAATTGCACTTTACTGTGTGTATTTGTTATCCTTTCCTCCTATATGAGGCGCCCCTCACTGGTGTTAGTGGTGAAGATGGAGGCTCCTTGATTGCTGGGCCAGGGCATGGGCGTCACACCCTGACACACTATGAAGAGTACATAGTTCCAAATATAGTTTTAGGAAGAATGGAGAGGATCATCATCAGTCTGACACATTATTAATACACTAAATTCTGAATATACTCTCACAATGAATGTGCAGAATGCAAAAGCAACCTGTGGTACTGTTAAAATACACAGTCTTCATAAGCTAAAATGATTGTTTGTCAAACTAATGAATTTATTTATTTATTTATTTATGTGTTTGTTTGTTTGTTTGTTTGTTTGTTTGTTTGTTTGTTTGTTTGTTTGTTTGTTTGTTTGTTTGTTTGTCTTTGTTAACCCTGGAAGACAGACTGGGCAAAGCCCATCAGGGGCATGGGAGAACAATTCCAGTGTTCACATTTAAGATACTCATTACAAGACAATTTTTTTGCACTTCAGAAGAAATTAAAATATGAGAATGGCTGGAAAGGATAGAAGAATTATTACCTAAAAAGCCTAGTTGTTAAATTAGTCAGAACAGAAAATGAAAGGGAAGAACCGACAGTGTGTGATGTGGAGCTTCATCAAAAAGTTGCAAAAACTAATGTACTATACAATGGCTGGCTTTTAACATTTGAAAATGAGCACGCTGATTGGTCAGCCCAACCAGAGTGCCGGTTGTAAATTGAGAATATACCAACAGTAAAAGTTCAGCTACTAAAGTGTCATTGAGCTCCCAGACTTTTTTATCTATTGGTATGTTTAGACATGCATTAGTCTGAAGGAAAGAAAGTCTGAAAGTGAAATGCATGTCATTATTTAGGACATTGTTCCTCATAGAATGTGTGGTTTTCTGACAAATCATTGTGGAACGAAGTCACTAAATAATGCCATGCATATCAGTTTCAGACTTTCTTTCCTTCAGACACTACAAAACAGCAACATTACCTGTCCCCTTCTTTATTTAGTCCACATTTCATAGAATAAGAAAAAAAGCTGTAACCTCCAGACAGTTTAGAGGTACTTATGAGAGCAGAAAAATCAGATACCTTCAGCAAAACTAAAGAAACATATCTGATTTTCCTTGTATTTTCCCCATCTCTCGTACCTCTAAACTGTCTGTAGGTTTCTTTTCTTTTCCCAAAAAAACAAAATAAAATAATAATAATAATTTATAAGCAACAGAGATCTTCTTATCTCACCTGCTTGCTTTCCAGAGCACTGATGTACTGCATAAATGTGGGAATGGAAGTCCTTTACACATGCACAGTACATCAACAAAGCAGTGAAACTGGGAAACAGCGCAAAAGAACACCACAGAGCAGTTATACAAACACATTATTTAAGAAAAGTAAGTAATTTTTTTTTCAAATAATGTCATTGTGTAATAGCAATAACCAACTCCGTGGTGTGGTATATTGAAGATTTACCCATTGATTGCTTTGTTTAATCACTCAGGCTTCACCCTCATGATTAAACCACACCAGCTGTGGATAAATCTTCAATATAACACACCCATGTTGTCAGTTATTGCTATAATGAAGGATACCTATGTGGAATAAGAAAGAGAAAGACCCATACCAATACACTGACTAATAAAAGAAAGGAAAATTGAACAAAGCTATACATATTTGGCGAAATAAAAGTTACTAAAGTAAAAATGAAGACATTGACAAAACCAGAAGGCAATAAAAGTTATGAGTTGCTTTTTTGTAGACAAAGAAATACAAGAAGAAAGACTCATGCCTCTCTTATTAGATGAAGAGGCTATACCCTCCACATCAAGTTAGTGTACTGATAAAAATTATAATGACTGCAGGTCCCTTCTGCCTAGATTATGAGTAAATCCAAAAGTCTATCTTTCCTTACACAGTCCTACTGGAGATGGAAATTACCCAATAATGCCTGACTCCAGCTTTCATTCAGTGAAAGTCTCATGTATTTTGAGAAATAAATGAGAGACAATAACATATTTTAAATTACAGTCCCTTGATTTTTGCCACAAGGCAGTTTGTATACTCTATATTTTCTTATTCTGAGACTGGGCTTAAAAGGTGAACATGACTAGGATTAGAACATTTCAGAAGAGCAAGACACTCTGTAAAAGACTGTTAATAACATGA
The DNA here is from genome assembly GCF_019279795.1 of Protopterus annectens. Lineage (NCBI taxonomy): Eukaryota > Metazoa > Chordata > Ceratodontiformes > Protopteridae > Protopterus > Protopterus annectens. The sequence continues at coordinate 697,583,956 of NC_056746.1, read as the reverse complement.
TTTCAGTTCTATTTATACTTTTCTGTGTTTATTGTAGTTGAATACATTAATTTGGGTTTTGACTGAATTTTTTTCAGAATGTAATTTAACGAACAAACAGACTTAATGCTACAGAAAGTAACAGATCAACAAGGTATACTACACAGTCCCCAGGATTCACGAATCCTCCATGTAAGACTAAAGTAGTCTTACATGGTAACGCCAGTCTAGGAGTAAGATGGCAGCGCGCCATGCATAATAATGAGGGCGAGCTGCCTCAACTCAAAGGCTAACACAGAGCATGCACGAGTGCAGGGGGGCGTGTCGGACTGCCGAGCAGTCCAAAAATCCACGCCCCTGCAAGTCTCTCAATTGGGAAATGTCAACTGACATGAGCGAGTCCGGTCAAATGTGTACATGCCCAACACTACACTCCCCCACATTCTAAACCCCAGTACAATTATAAAATGTAAAACTTTTATTTTATTTTTTTTTTTATTATTCCCGATATAGCTGCCCGTATTTGCACGTGTTTGTGCCGGTTTGCCCATTGCTTAGCTACAGTTAGCAGTCAAGACATTGAAGAGGATAATAAGAAACTTATAGGCAAAGTAAGCAAAACAGCAATAGCATAGTGGTAGAACCTTCGCACAAAGAGGAGGCATTCCTGGTTGGAGTCCCACCCCTCCCCTTTTTATTTTCTGTTGGAAATCTGTATATGAAAAGAATTCCTGACATTTATCATTGAAATTTTAGTAAAAAGCATTGAAATGGCCTATATAGTAGTGAACGAATTTTATATATAAATATATATATATATATATATATATATATATATATATATATATATATATATATATATATATAAGAAAGTTAAATGGTTATGCATACTGATGAATGCATAAGTAATGTATCTTAAGCAATGTGAAGCACTGCTAAGCAAATTTTACCAGTATTAAGCACATTTCAGTATAATTGCTCATAGCTTAGCACTGCTTTAACTAGCGCAATAGCTTTGCGTGGAGCTGCGCATCGCGCCAACTAGCACAATGCCGGGCAATGTCGGGCAATGTCAAGCAATGCAGAGCAGTGTAGAGCAACGTTGTGCAAAGTTGAGCAAAGTCGGCTAAACACAGCCACACCTCCTAGCCGGTCTGGCCGGTAGTAAAATAAAAGGCAATGACAGGCCTCAAACCTGGGATAATGTGCACCATAATCACAGTACTGAACCACTAAGCCATGACAGCTTTTCATATGCATGCACTTTCAGCACACACATATATATCAATAGAAGTTTACCCATTGCTAAGCAGGTGTGCTTTCAGCTAAGTTTCTTCAAAACTGGCCAATCACAGATAAGTGCGGGAAAGGAGGCATATTTAAGCTCCATAGGCAGGAATACTTGCCATAACAGGTTGTAGCTCCCATCTGCAGTCAGCATGGCCGGTGTTGAAGAGGGCACTCAATTTCGAGCGCAAAGTTGGGGCATTGAGGACTCAAAAGTAATGGTTTGGCTCCTCATCCATAATCATGAGGAGATACTCCTGCAGGGCCAGTTCCAAGGCACCCAATACAAAGCAGAAGCCTGGAAACGTTTAGCTCATGATCTCACCAGTGCCACAGGCGGCCCTCACACTGGTGAGCAGGTCAGACACCACTACTCAGACCTGAAGAGACGCAAGGAGGAACGACTGAACCAGTGGATACAGGAGGCCTGTGGGATGGAAAATGCCCCACTACTGAGTAGGTAGCCATGGAATGAAGTATGTAAGAATTGATATGGTAGTCTATATTATGGATAGGTATGTCTCAATAACACTTCATTTACTTCACAGCTGCAGGTGTCCGTGCTGTGAATCAGCAAGCCTATGCAGATAGGCTGCTAAGGCTGCGCCACCAGGCAGGTTAGTAATTATTCTGCATGTATTGTTATATAAAATAAGTGAGAGAGCCTGAGAAAAAGTGTTGTAGCCCAATAATAAAGGTATAATAAGTCTTGAATAACTTCCCTGCATGTACTGTTATATACAATAAGTGAGAGAGCCTGAAAAAGAGTATTATAACCCATTAAAAAAGGTATAATAAGTCCTGAAGAATTTCGCTGCATGTACTGTTATATAAAATAAGTGAGAGAGCCTGAAAAAGAGTGTTGTAACCCATTAATAAGGGTATAATACATCTTGAATAAGTCTTCTGCATGCACTGTTATATCAAATAAATGAGAGACCCTCTAGAAAAGTGTGTTATGTAATTAATAAAGGTATAATACGTGGAGTGTGTCTGTGTCACTTTCTTTGATATGTTGTTGTACTCTTGCATTATAGAAATACTATTGTTGCATTAAGTGCTGTCAACCCACACTTGGGTAGGCCCATATAAAGTGGATGAAGGGAGTGCCAGTAGCTGTTAAGCATATATACAGTCCTCAACTGTTGGTTCATGGCCGGCATGTACAGGCTAATCTGGCACATGAGTAGCTTGTTATTGTGTTCCCCATAAATGTCAGTGTGCTGCTAGAAATGTAGGGGGCTGTTGAAATATAACTGATAATGTCACCTGAAAACATCCAGATATGTAGATATATAAATATAAATGTAATATATAAATACGTAGCAGTAACATCTGCATCCTGGACAGTTTGTATGTCAGATACAGGTCAGGTATATAAAGAACTAGCAAAACCCATTTCACAATTTAACGGACATTGCCGAGTGTAATAATACATCTAGGGGATATATACCTGCAGTCAATAGGAATGTAGTGTAAACTATAAGTATATATAAGTTGTTAATGGAGGTATCTTTTTACACCCTACTGTATGTGCATAAACAATGCAATTCCACACCTCAATGGGTATGTCTAATCTCAAAACATTTGTTGGGACATATGTCCTATTGGCTTATAAATATCTACATTTACTTTGATGCATGTGCCCTGTTCAAATACCACAATCTTGGTGGCCTGTTGCCACCAGTTAACCCTGCATGCTGTTGGAATGCCCACTGTTGTTCTAAATATGCATGTGTTATGCTTGCTGTTCTACTGCTGGAACTCTGGTGTGTTGGGTTAATGGGAATACTACTGCATGCTGTTACAACTAATTTGGAATGCTGTTGGCTGTTACCAACCCATATTGTCATTAAATCCCCCTAAACATAGAACGTATGGGAAGGCCGGTCCCAGCGGACCCACCTGTCCCACCTCAGCTGGCGATGGCACCTGGCAGCAGCAGGTCTGGTGCCCTACCTGGGACCTCCTCCTCCATTGGGCCTGAGCAATGCAGGGGATGGGGATTGTCCCCCCCCCGTGCAAGTGTGGGCAGAGGAGGGCCTCCTCTCTCCCTTCGAACGGTCGGGGCTGTGGTGCGTAGGGAGATCCAGCGTTCTGTCACTGATCCTCTACGCCAGCTTGAGGCATGAGTGGCATGACTCACAGGTGAGCCTGCCCCTCCTACGCAGCCCCCAAGAAAGCCACCCTCTGGTCTGTGAAGGTGCAGTGGTGACTGCTCATGGGTGGGGATCTCAGTTCCACTGTCGCCATCTGTGGCTCATGGGCTTGCGGTTTCCAAACATCCTTCCCCGTCAATGTTGTTCACCTCCCACATGTGTCATATTCCACACCTGTATGCATCTTGTTTGTCCTGTCTGTTTACCTCCCCAACCTACCTCCCCAAATATACCTATATCCCCTAACCCACTTTCCACTCTCACCTGGAAAAAGAAAAAAAAGGGCAATCTGCTCCAAAATAAACATACGCCCCATACATAGCTACCTATTTTGCACACTTGCCTGCTGGACATATAAAATGTAATTTCATTGGCAGTACAACATACTTTGTTGTCCTCACCCCTCTCTCAGGGGTGGAAGGTTTCATATTTCCCTCCAAAATTATTGCATATGCACAGCTGTTGCTGTAAAAGAAATGGGCAGCTATGGTCCTTCCCTACACCCATCCTGCACATCCTGAGCTGTTTTCCTACTGTCTTTCCCTCTTTGTGCCCCTTTTTTACCACTGCCCTATCTTCCCATTTTCTTTTCTTTCAAAGAAATGAGCAAGAGTGTTAGCGGGAGTAAGCACTTTTAAGCAATAGTTAGCGGGTTTGCGCAAGTGTGTGCTTGTGTGCAGTTAGCTAATCAATGCTAAGCTTCACGCAAACCCACACAAACCTGCTTACAACTGCTTAAAAGAGCCATAGTCACCCTGCATGTGAGGGCCCTTGTTCTGCCCAGCAGCAAAATAAAACACCTCTGTCAGTCTTGAACCCAAGACCGTTGGCACACTACACTGCATGAAGTACCACTAAGCCACAGTAGATATACAGCAGGCTGTTGCTGAAATAGATATATCATGCATCAGAATGAGTGAATGTAAAGGAAAAATAGGAATGCCATAACACAAAACCTGTTCTGTGGAACTTTACCAGCAGTTGTTGAGGAATTGCATTACATGACTGTGATAAGAGAACCAGCCATTCTAGCAGTAAATGATGTTACAGGAGCACTTTACAACCCCCACACAATATCATAGCAGGATAAACACTGGCATATCTGACTAGGGCAGAAGACATACATCCCAACTGTGACTACATATCAGGGATGTCCCTGATTTTGAAACATATGTTAGCTGTGTCCCTCTGAATCCCCTGAAAAGTACTGACGTTAGGCAGAAAGGTGGGGTATTACAACTAATGTAGGAGTTAGACACTGCTTGTACTTCAGAAAAGGTGTAGTCATCCATATGCACTGGTTCTCCCAAAGTCTCCCCTTACTGTCTCTAATATTTTGAAGGTGTACCTCACTTTTACCTACCTTTACCTCACTGTGTTCAAATATGTACCTGAGTGTTTCAGAGGCCTGGCCAAGGCAGAAACACACAGGCATATCAGCTTTTCTGCTGTTACACACTGTGCAAATAGCTTTGGAAGGAGTTCCACAAGCATACCCTTATGTAGGAGTACAACAATGAAATACCAAAGGATGTAGCCATGTACTGGTAGCAAACGACTGTAACAATGCCATTGCACCAGTGCTGAAAAGACCTGTGCATTGCACAGACAGAGAATAACAGGCTAACGTCTGGCTACCATCTGGATAGGTCCACAGTTGGGAGCTACGCAGACAGACTACTTGCCTTGCAAAATTAACAGATACACAACAACCATTTAAGTCCAGCAAGGTAACAGTCACACAATAATACATAATGCTTTCTGTATGTCTGCATCCCCACCCAAATGTACAATATACCTGTGTGCTCAGGGTCTACCAAGGATGTAGGTAGGCATACTCAGTACTGGAATTGTCCAGTTTTCTTGAGCATCCTGTGCTAATGTCAACAATAAAAAAGCACAAACTGTGTAGAAGTGAGTACATTAATATTCACAGTATAGCAGTTCACAAACAGTTCATGTGCCAAATGAATACATCTCAATAACTACTTTTGTATGGCAGTTAATTGTATAAGTAGAAAATAAACTACATACTCCAATGTATCTTGTGTTAGCATTTGTAGGGGTGAATACAATTCTATACTGACAACTGTGTACTGGAAGTGGCAACATTCAGGTCTGAGTACAACATTTAAATCACTGGCTACACTCCTAGCTTCAGACATAAGAACTATACCAACCTTCTGACTTACACAACGATGTCCACAGCAAACAAGCAGGGGCCCCACTTTGGAAAGCTGAAAGGGCTACACCTACCTGACATAGCAATTTATAGCATTGGTCTGCTGTGACAGTGAGTACTGCAATTACCACACAGCAGGCTGCATGCAATTACCAAATGGTGGCCACCAACTGGTGCAGAGGCCATCACATGCACATGTGCAGATACCTATAAAAGCAGGCTGTACTTGCTGGCCACACATGCAATCATTCCATTGCAGATATTGAGAGAGAGAGAGAGAGAGAGAGAGAGAGAGACACCCACCCACATCAACCGAAAAAAAAAAAAAGAAGACACACGGAACGTAATACTATCAACACAGACAAAGGAAAGGTATGTAACAGATATGTATTTACTGGCATGTAGTAGATGTATTTGAAGAGTACTCTACACACTTTGAAACATCCATATGTAGCAGCAGTATGTATCTATGCACAGATGCCCTGCATAACTACTGCCATGGACAAATCAGTGTGTAGCTGTGTGTAGTGGGACATAACTGTGACATATGTAGCTTAGCATTAAATATCAAACATCTGTTCCATTTTATCTGTGTTCTGTACAGTAGTGTGGACAATGGCTGTTTGGGGGAGTAGTGCATACAGCTATATAAACATGGATGTGACAGAGTAACACATGCATGATAGTCATATTAACGCATAGCTTAGCATTGGCAACTGCTGTATCAGTCTAGTATGCTAATCTAGCATTTGCAGCTATATATACACCCTGTAATATCACTGTGTGCTCACATGTGACACCTGTTCATGTTGCAGCAAGGCCCAACAGGTCAGCCTTGAGGTCGAGGGAGTTACAACAGTGTGGACCTTGTGTGTGTATGGCACACACATACGGAGAGATATATCTGTGTCAGATATATTAACATCTGTACATGTGCATAGAGCAGGGGACATAATGCAACTGTTTGTGAAGGGAGGTCATATATATGTTGGTGAAGGTTGTTATAAGCATATTTGTATGTAGGTTGTAGTGTGTGGCAAACAAGACAGCATACAGTGCTGGTATATGACTTGTGGTGGTTAAACGCTGTGGGTGTGATTTGTTAGGTTTGCAGTGTTGCAGCCAGTGAGGCCTGCTAAAGCCACATGGGCTGAGAACAACTTCAATGCATTTCGCACAAGACTGTGCAATATCATTACATAACTGTATACCTCACATCCTTCGCATAATTGATATTCCCACCATGATAGGTGGACTGTATATGTGCCTATATGTATATCTATAGGTACACCAATGGATGTTTATATGTATGTATATATAAATTGCATACATTATTATATATATATATATATATATATATATATTTTTTTATATATATATATATATATATATATATATATATATATATATATATATATAAAGAGAGAGAGAGAGAGTCATATTTACTGCGACAGATGCCTGGTGACAAAGCCATGGCGTCAAGCTGAATGTCGAAAATGCATTGGCATTCCTTTTGCTAAAAACTCTGCAACCATGAAATACCACATAGGTGGTAGTCGACTTAACACTGAAAGTGTGATAAGAGACCATGGGACACAGGTAGACAGTAGTCTCCCCTTTGATAATCACAGTGCCACACTAGTCATGTAATCTGTCTATGTGGCACACCTCATCACAAAAGGTGTGTCATCCAGGAAAAAAGAGGTCAGTGTTCCCCTCTGCTCATCACTCACAAAACCCGTTATAGATTACAATGCCCCTTCTGGTATGTACCTCACAAGGCATCTACAGCAACTGGAAAGGCCACAGATATATCTCACAAAGAGTATTACTGGCCTCAAACAGATGTCCTATGCAGACAGTCTCACAAAACCACAGCTAGACTGTGTTGCATACCGCCAACCCAGAGGGGACCTCTGCCTAACATACAAAGCTATGTCAAACCCAGAGCTGTTGGATATGCTCCACGTAAACAGATCACAATCCCTACGAGCTACAAGCTCTAGGGACCTAAACCTTATCACCTCAATAAACAGAACATGCTGGAGGGGATAAATTCCTATCTCAGAGACATCCCATACTCTGGAACAAACTACCTACAAGAAGAAAGACTCATGCCTCTCTTATTAGATGAAGAGGCTATACCCTCCACATCAAGTTAGTGTACTGATAAAAATTATAATGACTGCAGGTCCCTTCTGCCTAGATTATGAGTAAATCCAAAAGTCTATCTTTCCTTACACAGTCCTACTGGAGATGGAAATTACCCAATAATGCCTGACTCCAGCTTTCATTCAGTGAAAGTCTCATGTATTTTGAGAAATAAATGAGAGACAATAACATATTTTAAATTACAGTCCCTTGATTTTTGCCACAAGGCAGTTTGTATACTCTATATTTTCTTATTCTGAGACTGGGCTTAAAAGGTGAACATGACTAGGATTAGAACATTTCAGAAGAGCAAGACACTCTGTAAAAGACTGTTAATAACATGATTTCAGTTCTATTTATACTTTTCTGTGTTTATTGTAGTTGAATACATTAATTTGGGTTTTGACTGAATTTTTTTCAGAATATAATTTAACGAACAAACAGACTTAATGCTACAGAAAGTAACAGATCAACAAGGTATACTACACAGTCCCCAGGATTCACGAATCCTCCATGTAAGACTAAAGTAGTCTTACATGGTAACGCCAGTCTAGGAGTAAGATGGCAGCGCGCCATGCATAATAATGAGGGCGAGCTGCCTCAACTCAAAGGCTAACACAGAGCATGCACAAGTGCAGGGGGGCGTGTCGGACTGCCGAGCAGTCCAAAAATCCACGCCCCTGCAAGTCTCTCAATTGGGAAATGTCAACTGACATGAGCGAGTCCGGTCAAATGTGTACATGCCCAACACTACACTCCCCCACATTCTAAACCCCAGTACAATTATAAAATGTAAAACTTTTATTTTATTTTTTTTTTTATTATTCCCGATATAGCTGCCCGTATTTGCACGTGTTTGTGCCGGTTTGCCCATTGCTTAGCTACAGTTAGCAGTCAAGACATTGAAGAGGATAATAAGAAACTTATAGGCAAAGTAAGCAAAACAGCAATAGCATAGTGGTAGAACCTTCGCACAAAGAGGAGGCATTCCTGGTTGGAGTCCCACCCCTCCCCTTTTTATTTTCTGTTGGAAATCTGTAAATTCCTGACATTTATCATTGAAATTTTAGTAAAAAGCATTGAAATGGCCTATATAGTAGTGAACGAATTTTATATATAAATATATATATATATATATATATATATATATATATATATATATATATATATATAAGAAAGTTAAATGGTTATGCATACTGATGAATGCATAAGTAATGTATCTTAAGCAATGTGAAGCACTGCTAAGCAAATTTTACCAGTATTAAGCACATTTCAGTATAATTGCTCATAGCTTAGCACTGCTTTAACTAGCGCAATAGCTTTGCGTGGAGCTGCGCATCGCGCCAACTAGCACAATGCCGGGCAATGTCGGGCAATGTCAAGCAATGCAGAGCAGTGTAGAGCAACGTGCAAAGTTGAGCAAAGTCGGCTAAACACAGCCACACCTCCTAGCCGGTCTGGCCGGTAGTAAAATAAAAGGCAATGACAGGCCTCAAACCTGGGATAATGTGCACCATAATCACAGTACTGAACCACTAAGCCATGACAGCTTTTCATATGCATGCACTTTCAACACACACATATATATCAATAGAAGTTTACCCATTGCTAAGCAGGTGTGCTTTCAGCTAAGTTTCTTCAAAACTGGCCAATCACAGATAAGTGCGGGAAAGGAGGCATATTTAAGCTCCATAGGCAGGAATACTTGCCATAACAGGTTGTAGCTCCCATCTGCAGTCAGCATGGCCGGTGTTGAAGAGGGCTCTCAATTTCGAGCGCAAAGTTGGGGCATTGAGGACTCAAAAGTAATGGTTTGGCTCCTCATCCATAATCATGAGGAGATACTCCTGCAGGGCCAGTTCCAAGGCACCCAATACAAAGCAGAAGCCTGGAAACGTTTAGCTCATGATCTCACCAGTGCCACAGGCGGCCCTCACACTGGTGAGCAGGTCATACACCACTACTCAGACCTGAAGAGACGCAAGGAGGAACGACTGAACCAGTGGATACAGGAGGCCTGTGGGATGGAAAATGCCCCACTACTGAGTAGGTAGCCATGGAATGAAGTATGTAAGAATTGCTATGGTAGTCTATATTATGGATAGGTATGTCTCAATAACACTTCATTTACTTCACAGCTGCAGGTGTCCGTGCTGTGAATCAGCAAGCCTATGCAGATAGGCTGCTAAGGCTGTGCCACCAGGCAGGTTAGTAATTATTCTGCATGTATTGTTATATAAAATAAGTGAGAGAGCCTGAGAAAAAGTGTTGTAGCCCAATAATAAAGGTATAATAAGTCTTGAATAACTTCCCTGCATGTACTGTTATATACAATAAGTGAGAGAGCCTGAAAAAGAGTATTATAACCCATTAAAAAAGGTATAATAAGTCCTGAAGAATTTCGCTGCATGTACTGTTATATAAAATAAGTGAGAGAGCCTGAAAAAGAGTGTTGTAACCCATTAATAAGGGTATAATACATCTTGAATAAGTCTTCTGCATGCACTGTTATATCAAATAAATGAGAGACCCTCTAGAAAAGTGTGTTATGTAATTAATAAAGGTATAATACGTGGAGTGTGTCTGTGTCACTTTCTTTGATATGTTGTTGTACTCTTGCATTATAGAAATACTATTGTTGCATTAAGTGCTGTCAACCCACACTTGGGTAGGCCCATATAAAGTGGATGAAGGGAGTGCCAGTAGCTGTTAAGCATATATACAGTCCTCAACTGTTGGTTCATGGCCGGCATGTACAGGCTAATCTGGCACATGAGTAGCTTGTTATTGTGTTCCCCATAAATGTCAGTGTGCTGCTAGAAATGTAGGGGGCTGTTAAAATATAACTGATAATGTCACCTGAACACATCCAGATATGTAGATATATAAATATAAATGTAATATATAAATACGTAGCAGTAACATCTGCATCCTGGACAGTTTGTATGTCAGATACAGGTCAGGTATATAAAGAACTAGCAAAACCCATTTCACAATTTAACGGACATTGCCGAGTGTAATAATACATCTAGGGGATATATACCTGCAGTCAATAGGAATGTAGTGTAAACTATAAGTATATATAAGTTGTTAATGGAGGTATCTTTTACACCCTACTGTATGTGCATAAACAATGCAATTCCACACCTCAATGGGTATGTCTAATCTCAAAACATTTGTTGGGACATATGTCCTATTGGCTTATAAATATCTACATTTACTTTGATGCATGTGCCCTGTTCAAATACCACAATCTTGGTGGCCTGTTGCCACCAGTTAACCCTGCATGCTGTTGGAATGCCCACTGTTGTTCTAAATATGCATGTGTTATGCTTGCTGTTCTACTGCTGGAACTCTGGTGTGTTGGGTTAATGGGAATACTACTGCATGCTGTTACAACTAATTTGGAATGCTGTTGGCTGTTACCAACCCATATTGTCATTAAATCCCCTAAACATAGAACGATGGGAAGGCCGGTCCCAGCGGACCCACCTGTCCCACCTCAGCTGGCGATGGCACCTGGCAGCAGCAGGTCTGGTGCCCTACCTGGGACCTCCTCCTCCATTGGGCCTGAGCAATGCAGGGGATGGGGATTGTCCCCCTGCAAGCCTGGGCAGAGGAGGGCCTCCTCTCACCCTTCGAACGGTCGGGGCTGTGGTGCGTAGGGAGATCCAGCGTTCTGTCACTGATCCTCTACGCCAGCTTGAGGCATGAGTGGCATGACTCACAGGTGAGCCTGCCCCTCCTACGCAGCCCCCAAGAAAGCCACCCTCTGGTCTGTGAAGGTGCAGTAGTGACTGCTCATGGGTGGGGATCTCAGTTCCACTGTCGCCATCTGTGGCTCATGGGCTTGCGGTTTCCAAACATCCTTCCCCGTCAATGTTGTTCACCTCCCACATGTGTCATATTCCACACCTGTATGCATCTTGTTTGTCCTGTCTGTTTACCTCCCCAACCTACCTCCCCAAATATACCTATATCCCCTAACCCACTTTCCACTCTCATCTGGAAAAAGAAAAAAAAGGGCAATCTGCTCCAAAATAAACATACGCCCCATACATAGCTACCTATTTTGCACACTTGCCTGCTGGACATATAAAATGTAATTTCATTGGCAGTACAACATACTTTGTTGTCCTCACCCCTCTCTCAGGGGTGGAAGGTTTCATATTTCCTCCAAAATTATTGCATATGCACAGCTGTTGCTGTAAAAGAAATGGGCAGCTATGGTCCTTCCCTACACCCATCCTGCACATCCTGAGCTGTTTTCCTACTGTCTTTCCCTCTTTGTGCCCCTTTTTTACCACTGCCCTATCTTCCCATTTTCTTTTCTTTCAAAGAAATGAGCAAGAGTGTTATGGAGTAAGCACTTTTAAGCAATAGTTAGCGGGTTTGCAGTGTGTGCTTGTGTGCAGTTAGCTAATCAATGCTAAGCTTCACGCAAACCCACACAAACCTGCTTACAACTGCTTAAAAGAGCCATAGTCACCCTGCATGTGAGGGCCCTTGTTCTGCCCAGCAGCAAAATAAAACACCTCTGTCAGTCTCGAACCCAAGACCGTTGGCACACTACACTGCATGAAGTACCACTAAGCCACAGTAGATATACAGCAGGCTGTTGCTGAAATAGATATATCATGCATCAGAATGAGTGAATGTAAAGGAAAAATAGGAATGCCATAACACAAAACCTGTTCTGTGGAACTTTACCAGCAGTTGTTGAGGAATTGCATTACATGACTGTGATAAGAGAACCAGCCATTCTAGCAGTAAATGATGTTACAGGAGCACTTTACAACCCCCACACAATATCATAGCAGGATAAACACTGGCATATCTGACTAGGGCAGAAGACATACATCCCAACTGTGACTACATATCAGGGATGTCCCTGATTTTGAAACATATGTTAGCTGTGTCCCTCTGAATCCCCTGAAAAGTACTGACGTTAGGCAGAAAGGTGGGGTATTACAACTAATGTAGGAGTTAGACACTGCTTGTACTTCAGAAAAGGTGTAGTCATCCATATGCACTGGTTCTCCCAAAGTCTCCCTTACTGTCTCTAATATTTTGAAGGTGTACCTCACTTTTACCTACCTTTACCTCACTGTGTTCAAATATGTACCTGAGTGTTTCAGAGGCCTGGCCAAGGCAGAAACACACAGGCATATCAGCTTTTCTGCTGTTACACACTGTGCAAATAGCTTTGGAAGGAGTTCCACAAGCATACCCTTATGTAGGAGTACAACAATGAAATACCAAAGGATGTAGCCATGTACTGGTAGCAAACGACTGTAACAATGCCATTGCACCAGTGCTGAAAAGACCTGTGCATTGCACAGACAGAGAATAACAGGCTAACATCTGGCTACCATCTGGATAGGTCCACAGTTGGGAGCTACGCAGACAGACTACTTGCCTTGCAAAATTAACAGGTACACAACAACCATTTAAGTCCAGCAAGGTAACAGTCACACAATAATACATAATGCTTTCTGTATGTCTGCATCCCCACCCAAATGTACAATATACCTGTGTGCTCAGGGTCTACCAAGGATGTAGGTAGGCATACTCAGTACTGGAATTGTCCAGTTTTCTTGAGCATCCTGTGCTAATGTCAACAATAAAAAAGCACAAACTGTGTAGAAGTGAGTACATTAATATTCACAGTATAGCAGTTCACAAACAGTTCATGTGCCAAATGAATACATCTCAATAACTACTTTTGTATGGCAGTTAATTGTATAAGTAGAAAATAAACTACATACTCCAATGTATCTTGTGTTAGCATTTGTAGGGGTGAATACAATTCTATACTGACAACTGTGTACTGGAAGTGGCAACATTCAGGTCTGAGTACAACATTTAAATCACTGGCTACACTCCTAGCTTCAGACATAAGAACTATACCAACCTTCTGACTTACACAACGATGTCCACAGCAAACAAGCAGGGCCCCACTTTGGAAAGCTGAAAGGGCTACACCTACCTGACATAGCAATTTATAGCATTGGTCTGCTGTGACAGTGAGTACTGCAATTACCACACAGCAGGCTGCATGCAATTACCAAATGGTGGCCACCAACTGGTGCAGAGGCCATCACATGCACATGTGCAGATACCTATAAAAGCAGGCTGTACTTGCTGGCCACACATGCAATCATTCCATTGCAGATATTGAGAGAGAGAGAGAGAGAGAGAGAGAGAGAGACACACCCACCCACATCAACCGAAAAAAAAAAAAAGAAGACACACGGAACGTAATACTATCAACACAGACAAAGGAAAGGTATGTAACAGATATGTATTTACTGGCATGTAGTAGATGTATTTGAAGAGTACTCTACACACTTTGAAACATCCATATGTAGCAGCAGTATGTATCTATGCACAGATGCCCTGCATAACTACTGCCATGGACAAATCAGTGTGTAGCTGTGTGTAGTGGGACATAACTGTGACATATGTAGCTTAGCATTAAATATCAAACATCTGTTCCATTTTATCTGTGTTCTGTACAGTAGTGTGGACAATGGCTGTTTGGGGGAGTAGTGCATACAGCTATATAAACATGGATGTGACAGAGTAACACATGCATGATAGTCATATTAACGCATAGCTTAGCATTGGCAACTGCTGTATCAGTCTAGTATGCTAATCTAGCATTTGCAGCTATATATACACCCTGTAATATCACTGTGTGCTCACATGTGACACCTGTTCATGTTGCAGCAAGGCCCAACAGGTCAGCCTTGAGGTCGAGGGAGTTACAACAGTGTGGACCTTGTGTGTGTATGGCACACACATACGGAGAGATATATCTGTGTCAGATATATTAACATCTGTACATGTGCATAGAGCAAGGGACATAATGCAACTGTTTGTGAAGGGAGGTCATATATATGTTGGTGAAGGTTGTTATAAGCATATTTGTATGTAGGTTGTAGTGTGTGGCAAACAAGACAGCATACAGTGCTGGTATATGACTTGTGGTGGTTAAACGCTGTGGGTGTGATTTGTTAGGTTTGCAGTGTTGCAGCCAGTGAGGCCTGCTAAAGCCACATGGGCTGAGAACAACTTCAATGCATTTCGCACAAGACTGTGCAATATCATTACATAACTGTATACCTCACATCCTTCGCATAATTGATATTCCCACCATGAAAGGTGGACTGTATATGTGCCTATATGTATATCTATAGGTACACCAATGGATGTTTATATGTATGTATATATAAATTGCATACATTATTATATATATATATATATATATATATATATATATATATATATATATATATATATATATATATATATATATATATATATAGAAAGAGAGAGAGAGAGTCATATTTACTGCGACAGATGCCTGGTGACAAAGCCATGGCGGCAAGCTGAATGTCGAAAATGCATTGGCATTCCTTTGCTAAAAACTCTGCAACCATGAAATACCACATAGGTGGTAGTCGACTTAACACTGAAAGTGTGATAAGAGACCATGGGACACAGGTAGACAGTAGTCTCCCCTTTGATAATCACAGTGCCACACTAGTCATGTAATCTGTCTATGTGGCACACCTCATCACAAAAGGTGTGTCATCCAGGAAAAAAGAGGTCAGTGTTCCCCTCTGCTCATCACTCACAAAACCCGTTATAGATTACAATGCCCCTTCTGGTATGTACCACACAAGGCATCTACAGCAACTGGAAAGGCCACAGATATACCTCACAAAGAGTATTACTGGCCTCAAACAGATGTCCTATGCAGACAGTCTCACAAAACCACAGCTAGACTGTGTTGCATACCGCCAACCCAGAGGGGACCTCTGCCTAACATACAAAGCTATGTCAAACCCAGAGCTGTTGGATATGCTCCACGTAAACAGATCACAATCCCTATGAGCTACAAGCTCTAGGGACCTAAACCTTATCACCTCAATAAACAGAACATGCTGGAGGGGATAAATTCCTATCTCAGAGACATCCCATACTCTGGAACAAACTACCTATCAATAGCAAACAAAGCTCCTCAGTAGCACTCGCCATGAATAGTTTTGATGATTGGATGGGAGATAGGAAATACACCCCGGGAATCACCTCTGTGGCTCTGCTTGACAGGGGCACATGAAATTAAATTACTTGGGTGTCAAAGGCCAGGGTACCATCTGGCTAGGCTCCTATAGGCCCTAGGGCCAATAGCCTATTACCTACCTATGAACCAATACACACCCACATGTACTTGTTGCAATAATTGCTATATGAGGTTGACTGAGTGTGATGATGAATGTGTTGGTGAATGTGTCACAGTTGTGTATTTGTGGGATAGTTAAGTGGGAAACTGTTTCTGTCATGGTGTTATGTGTCCTAGCTCTGATCCCAGCAAAAGATGTGTATGCTATTGCTAGCCAGAAAAAGCAGTATGGCATATGGTCTGACGTAGTCCCTTGGTGTTAACAGGGGTGTGCCATTGGAGGCTAAAGCAGTACATGTATGCTCATTGATTGGTACTGCTGGTGAATCCAAATCCTGTATGAACTGTAGTACTACCTGAAGTTGTAGGCCTAAACAGCACAGTATGGTGTATGTCAATATTGCCTGGAAACACTGCTTTATGTGTTCCCTGTAGTCCTCACAGATTACATACCTCAGGCATAAAGGTTTGTAAGTACTGACACACAGTACTGTATGGTACATGCGTAAAGCTCATCTGGGTTGCCATACCTCTATGTCCCATATATATGTCTGATGTGTGTGTGGGTATGCCTGTAACATGCCCTCGGTCATATGTGTGTTACAGGATATAAGTGCATATCTAGCAACATGTATAGTCTAGTACAGCAGTATGCCACCTATATTCATGAATGTGCACATATTTTAGGCAGGGGTTTGCCATCAACAACTAGTGTAGTATACTGGCAATACTGTAACTGGACTTTACAATCATTGCAATGGATGACATATTTCTTTATGCAATAGCTTGATATATACCGCCTGTGGCTAGGTGGTGCATTGTGTCGCATACAGTGTGCCATGTACTGTTGTATAGTCTTACATAGTGGTTTCTCTTTGTTGCTGTGCAGAAAATGGTCTCATATATAGAGCGTGCCAGGCACTGTCAGGCAGTTGTGGGTTGAGCACTGATATGTGGTATTGAAAGTGTGTATCCTCTAACAGACAATAGGTTGCTATTTATGGCAATTCAGTGATATCTGTACTGTAGAATGTTAAGTGTGCCACATGACTTGCTCACACATATTGTTTCATTGTCTTCCAGGATCATGGCCCACCATCACAACCCATCATATAGTCCAGCAGAGGATGAAATCCTAACGTCCAGTCTGGTTCAAAACTACACCCTGCTATTCTCAAGAACCAGCCAGGACCAGCATGAGCAGACTGCACTGTGGCATGATGTTGTTCGTAGGGTAAATGACATAGGCATGCATAACCGAACATATGAGCAGGTACATCATCACTGCAGTGATTTACTTAGACATGTCCGGCAGCGTGCGTCTGATGTCCGTAGGCAACAGCTTTCCACAGGTGGTGGGGTTACCACCCATCCCCCCCTCACCAGAGTGGAGGAGCTGCTCCTGAGCCTGGTGGCTCCTGGCCAACAATAACAACAGTTGACATGTATCATCACGGAGGCCGGAGACCCCCAGCAAGTTTACATGACGCGTGCAGGTAACATGGCATATTTGTAGACTACTGTTACCTCTATTGTTAGATCATGCATATGTGAAATGTGTACTGTGTAGCTAGAAGATGTGGAGCCTGGTGTGTGCAATACTGATAATTTGGAACATGATCCGTAGGCCTGTGACTGTCAACCATTGTACTACTGTAAGATTGCAAACCCACAGTAGCAATGCCACAGTTGTTGCCACTGACAAACTGTCTCATATCCTTGTAGGTCCCTCTGGTGTGACAGCAAGGCAGCAGACCCATGCTGGTGAGTGTGTTCTACATTTAATATTGCAAATAATATGTGCATGTCATAGGTGAGGTGTAGGCCATGCACACATGTAACACACCTACGCATAATGCATGCTGTGCATGTTTGCTGTGAGACTATGCACATCTCAGTAACGTGAGTAGCTGCCTCAAACAAATGCAATACACAAAGCATCCCAAACAATTGTGGCTACACTGTAGTGGACATTGGATAGGCAGAGTTGATACACATGCACACAACATATGCGACTTCGTCATACGCAGTACATGTTAATATGCTTCACATGATGTATTCAGACACCCGCTGTAAGGTCACACTCCAGTATCCCAAATGTCATTCATACAGCACACATAATATACCTGAGGGGTAGAGGCCTATCATGGGGTGGTGCGACACTCTTCAACACACAACACATTCATGTTAGGCAATGCTCCCTATTGGGCACCTTACAAACCCATGTAACAACTGGCTGTGAAATGGTGAATGTAACCATGGTACTGCGGTTCAGGTACAGCATGATAGGTGCCAGTCTGGCACACATTAGTAACCTTGAGTGACCACATGATGCTGCACGATGATGGCTCATGGTACTACACCCCATCCAATTACAGTAACTACAGTACTACACACAGCATTCATTGCTATACACCTCAATGTTGTGTGTGTGCAAACATATGCACCTATACACAATATGCATAGCAATCACCATTTGCACAAAGTGACACATATATGTCTTGTAATGCTACTGAGTGCATAGGTCACATGACACACATTGGGTATGTGTGTTGTTTAATGTTGCAGATGTGTTGTAGCATGCCATGTCATGGCTGGCACTGGCATGTCTACAATATGTTCTACACTCACCATAACTACTGTACAATGGCTATGTTGAGCAATGGTATTCTATCAGGTACACACGCACCACTCATCCTGTGTGTACACATAGCATGCATGAGCTAAACCTGTGTCCACAATTATCTGCTAAAGACACAGACACTCTAATCAGTAATGGATATCTATGTGACACACAGATAAACATCCAGCCATGGTATGTATACCTGTGAGTGATGGTCCACAGCACATTGAAGAGCTTGTAATACTTGCACAGCAATGTTGTGTCCATGTACACATTGCATTCCAGGGTGAGGCCAATCACTGAACAACAGCACACATGCATCAAAGCCATGTATACTGTTATTAGGAAGGACTGTCTACACTCGCACTGCATGCTGTTAAACAACACACATCCTGCATGCTGACACGTGTGATATGACTGTTTGGCTTGTGATACTGTACCACACCATCAACTGCTATTGAGTATGTTCTGTATTGCTGGTGGTGTGTGCATGTGTCTGCTTTAGTGAGGAGTGTATTTGTGTGCATGTGTTCATGTGTGCATGTGTGCATGTGTTCATGTGTGCATTTGTTCATGTGTGCATGTGTGCATGTGTTCTGATGTCATGTACTGGTTGTAAAGTGTGTTTCCTGTCTTCCACTCACAGGTGCTGAGGTTGGGCTGGTTCACTGCAGCAGGGAACCTGATGTCACTGACACAAATAGTGATAATGAGGATAGGTGTGTTGAGGCACAGGCATGTTTGCCAGGGTTTGTCGTTGGGCCACCAATCAATAGTAAACAGGTGTCCACCCCATCCATGCACACAGTCATACTGCCAATACATCCATCATCACCAATGCCCTTAGCTGAGGGACAGTGTACATTCGGCAATGGCCAGGACAGTGTAGTATCTATGAAACATGCATCCGGACACAGCAGCCATATCCAGAAGTCTGGAATGGTACCACATAGGCAGATGTCCAGGGGTTCTCGTTGGAGCACTGCTGGTCAACATGCCCCTGACAGATGTGCCAAAGGTCTTACAACCTCACGCATGTTCCAGGCTTTCATGGAGGCACAGGCACATATGGAACGGTACACCAGACAGAGACTAAGGGCACAGAGGGCACATAACACTGCTTTAAATGACAGTATCCATGACCTAGAAGGTGCCATCCGTAATTACACTGAAATCACTGATAGAAGTTGGGGTGAGACATTAGATGTTCTCCGCAATGTCATGTCCATGTGTCAGAACAGTGCGGGACACTTGAGACATCAACGTGGAGCTATGCCAGCAACATCAGCAGCTGGCAGTCGCCGCAGACGTCCCTCAAGTCACAGCCGCTCCCATAGTGCCAGTACCAGCCCCAGCAATGTTGGGGGTGGGCTGTCCATAGACTGCCCTAGAAGACCACGTGCATGTGGCTCTGGCCAGTCCCAGCAGGAACCTGGGTCCAGTGTACATATGTCTACCACTGAGGATAGTACTCAGTCTGGCTTAGTACCTGATACTGTCAGTAGCACCCCTGCCAGGCACAGGTACTGTATCCGTAGCCAGAGATGGTGATCTGTAAAGCCTGGCAAGTACAGTCTGTGGCTGTCCCACAAATTCCTGTATATGGCAGCCACATGGTGGAACTGTGTGCATGCAGACACACATAAACCAGACACCTAGGGCTAACACATACCCGCACACATTACATCAAAATTGGCCCATACCAGTACTCTTGGCCCTCACACACACACACACACACACACACACACACACACACACACACACACACACACACACACACATACATGTCAATTGTATGGCTCAATGTAGGCCTCTGGCAAACCAGCAACACACCCTATAAATATGATGAAACCTGTGCCACCTCCTGTCATCTGTAACATTGATGCAGGAACAGGGTAATGTGGTGCTGATGCATAGGGTGACTTTATAGCAGTATAGCAATGTTAGCATGTTGTTAGCAGTAAAGTGTAATGATATCCTTGAAGGTGTAGCT
This sequence comes from Protopterus annectens, assembly GCF_019279795.1. Taxonomy (NCBI): domain Eukaryota; kingdom Metazoa; phylum Chordata; order Ceratodontiformes; family Protopteridae; genus Protopterus; species Protopterus annectens. The sequence continues at coordinate 697,563,391 of NC_056746.1, read as the reverse complement.
GAGCAGGCATAATGCATTAAAGCTACGATTGTCAATGTAGTATTGTTTACACCAGTGTTAATTCCAATAGTGTATTGTCCGCCCACGTGTCACTTGGCTGATGTGTGTAGTATTAGCAGCATGTGTTAGAGAGTGGACAGTGCATGTGGGATGTGTGCAGCACAGGTTTGCAGGTGTACATTTGTGAACATGGTGGAGGTGCACTGTCTGCATGTATGTGCATAGTGGACACATGGGCAGGGTGACATGCCCTGTATTACACAGTGTTAACACTCCATAGTTTCTATTGGTGGCCAGTATGCATTGTACTACACACATTTTGTAACTTGGGTACACATGTGTATATGACATGGTTTGACACTGTGCTGTGGGTGATACTGTTACTATCTGTCATTGGTTTGCATTCTGGTAGTATACATAACCTCAACAGCCTGACCATAAACAATCGTTAGATGATGTCTTGACAACTGACACACAGATGTAGGACACACAGTAACATTTGTATCCTTCAGGAACTATACTATGCCAGTAACCAGTGGTGTTCACCTGCACTCATTCCTGTGACCACTCCTGCTTGTCATATAGCTCTCTTAGATACAAGCAAACACAGTAGGGATATGTCCGTCCACGTCTGGAAATGCATACTGTGGCCTATAATGCATTCTCCAGATGACACACACATCCTCCACAAGGGTATTATACAGACAGATACCTGTTGTCAAACCCATGCTGTAAAGCTATAAGCCAACTAAAGCATAGTCATCCACCTTTACAAAACATAGTATCCCCACAGTACCACATAGGTAGTAGCCCACAACATGTTGAACAGGTAATGATGTGTACATACAGCAAGTGTTACATCATCTCTCCTTTGGTAATCACATTTCCAAAGGTATTTTGAAATCCCTCGGTGAATCGCATGAGCAATAAGGGGTCTGCATGCATATCCACAAAGGTTGTCGAACACCTATAATGAATAGCCATCATTGACACACTTTGCTGCCTTTGAACAGGTCTGAAATATACCTCAGGCATAAACCCTCACTCACACTATTCAATAGAAACCGTAATGAGTGTGTGTGACACGGATGACCTAGGCCAGGGATCACTGCAGTGGCTGGGCTTGTCACAAGCATACAGATGTGACCTATGGTCTGGAAAGCGGCAGCACACTCTGGCAAAGATAACAGATGTGTTCATGGAGAAAGCAGGGTTCCCACCTATGAAATAATTGAGGTCATATGTACGTATATGTATTTGCCACACAGCTACCTGACATGCAATGCACATACTGTTGTCATTGTGATATGTCATACAGTAGTAAAAGCAAAACTCACAACACAGTGACAAACTGTGTCACACACATAGAGCACACACACGCACACACACACACACACACACACACACACACACACACACACACACACACACACACACACACACACACACACACACACTCACCAAGTGCAGGATTCAAACTTCTATCTGACTACTTTATAATACTAGAGCAGTATGCATTTACACAATGCGCTATACACATTAATGGGAGTTTTTTCCACAGGTATATTTGTTGATGGTGACATAATCAGACTTGACAAAGATAAGTATACCACTTTTAAGGTGTTGTAGTTGTCTCCAAAAAGGTTGCTCTTCTACAAAGATATACACACCCACACTCTCATACAGTTTTCAAGTGAAGGATTTAAACCCCTACTTAACGATACTAGAGCAGTACATATTTACACGAAGCACTATACACATTACTGGGAGTTCTCTTTTCCACAGGTATATTTGTAGGATGGTGACATAATCAGACTTGACAAAGATAAGTATACCACTTTTAAGGTGTTGTAGTTGTCTCCAAAAAGGTTGCTCCTCTATAAGGAGATACACACACACACACACACTTTCATACAGTTGTCAAGTGCAGGATTCAAACCCCTACCTAACTACTTTATGATACTAGAGCAGTATGCAATTATACGATACACTATACACATTATTGGGGATTATTCTTTCCACAGGTATATTTGTAGGATGGTGACATCATCAAACTTGCCATAAATAAGTATACCACTTTTAAGGTGTTGTAGTTGTCCCCAAAAAGGTTGCTCCTCTACAAGGAGATACACGCATACACACTCATACAGCTGCCAAGTGGAGGATTCAAACCCCTACCTAACTATTTTATGATACTAGAGCAATTTGCATTTATACAACGCACTATACACATTACTGGGAATTCTCTTTTCCACATGTATATTTGTAGGATGGTGACATCATCAGACTAGACAAAGTGATTTACATTAGGTGACATTAGGTGGGCTACATAGAAGGAATTTCTAAACACTTTGGCAATGTGATCATCAAAGGAGAGTTTACTTTCTACCTGTGTCCCCAGGGCCATAATTACATTCTCCGTACATACTGGATTACCACCTATGTGGTAATTTGTGTGCACTTTGTTTTATCTAAAGGGGATGACTATGCATTCTCTGGCATTCTGCTTGAGGGCATTGTATTGATACCAGGTATCTGTCTCTGTAAGACCCTTCCGGAGGATGTCTGTGTCAGCCGTAGAGTCGATTATGGACCACAGTTAGAAGTCATCTGCAAACTTGTTCAGCCATACTCCTCCCATGCTTGCCTGTACCTCTGAACAGTATCTACTGAACAGGTGGGGTCCCAGGACCAATACCTGTGGGATGTCATTTGCGACTGGTTTAGAGTCGGACATGAAACCTGCAACTCTGAACATGTGTGTTTGATCTGTGAGCCAGTTGGCCACCCATCCTGTGACATAGCTGTTAATGTTCAAGCTGGTAAGCTTGTCCATGATGCCAGAGGGGGGAATGGTGTCAAAAGGCCTTAGCGAGGTCCAGGTGGGCTGTGTAGACTACTTTCACCTCCATCTATGTCCATGGTAATTGTTTCAAATAAGTCAACTAGGTTTAGGAGGCAGGATCTACCTTTAACAAAGCCAAGTTGGGTAGAGTCCAGTGTCTGGAGGTCCCCAATGTCTCTGTTTATGGGTTCCATGATAATTTGCTCCATAGCTTTGCAGACCAGGCTGAGTAGACCTATAGGGCAATGGTTTCCTGGTTCTGTTGTGGCATCCCCTTTGTGGAGCTGGATGACTGTTGCTGTATGCCATTCTTTGGGTACATAGCCTGTGGTAAGTTTGAGTCTGGACAGTGAATGTAGGTGAGGGTGTAGTTCCTTTTGGGGCTGGTGTAAGTCGCAGCCTGGGACACTATCCAGTCCCATTGATGCTGTGTTCTTAGCTTTGGAAAGGGCTGTTTTTACCTGCATGCCCATGAAGTCTGGTGCTCTGCATTCTTCTGGGATGGACACAGGCCCTTTTGGGGGTGATGGGGGTGAGTTTGCACTGAACCTGTCCCCCAGCATGTGGGCAATGTAAGTTGGTTCAGTGTATCTTTTTGCCATTTTGCAGTAGCTGACAGCATATTTGAGAGTTGCCACCTACATGTTTGGTATAGCTAACGAAGGCTTTGTGGTTGTTATTCTTACATTCCTTGGCAATTTGTCTTTAGAAACTGGCCCTGTATTATTTTATGAGTGAACATTGTTTCTTCCTAATAATGATCAGTGATGCCTTTCCTTTTGTGAAGTTTGCTCTATCATGTGTTTGTTTCCTTCTTCTGTTGTATAGCTTATTTATGTGCGATGACCACCAGATTGGTTTCCTATTTTTGGAGGAGTGCATCTTGGTTTTACTTGGGATGTCTCGATCCATGCATCCTTGTAGATGCTCATAGAATGCACTTGTAAATAATTTGGCAGATTGTATAGCATTATCCTATAGCAAGGGGGCTTTGGAACTTTCCACTTTGGTCTTGGGAAATGTGCAGTTTGCTTTTGAAGATGTCTTCACAGTGGTTTCCTTGACTGGGGGGGGGGGCAGGATGTGGATGTCCAGTGTGATTACTTTATGATCTGATATTACCAGTGAGGGGTTTATCTCTGTTGTGGAACACTGGTACCCCATGTTGGTGATGATCAGGTCCAGTATGTTGTCACCTCTAGTGGGCATGGTGACCAGCTGTTCCAGGGCATTTCAGTTTTTAAACTCTAGGAAACATTGGGCAAAGGACATTGTACACGAGTAATTCTCCCACTCAATGTTTGGGTAGTTGTAATCTCCTCATATAATGGTGTTTGATAGGACCTTTATATTTTCCACTGTTCTCAGGAATACTGAGTGAGGTTCCTGAAACAAGGTAGGTGATCTGTAGCAGGCTACAATCTGATAAGCAGCTTTGCTCAATGTTAGTTGCACTTGCATGGTCTACAAGGCCTCATGCTGTGCCACTAACCTGAAGGTGTGGGTATCCATAAGGTAAATGGATACATCCCTTTCTTTTGTATTTCACTCTGGGTTTTGGGACCGAAGATCAGAGGGATTGTGAGTGTTTTACGTGGAGCATGTCCAACAGCACTGTGTTTGACATAGCTTTGTATGTTAGGCAGAGATCACCTCTGAGTAGGCGATATACGAGAGAGTACAGCTGGAGCATTTTGACACGGTCTGTGTATCGCATGTATTTCAGGCTGCTAATGCTCTTTGTGAGGTATTTCTGCAGGCTTTCCAGTTGTTGTAGATGTCTTGTGAGGTTCATAGCAAAAGGGGCATTGTACTCTATTATGGATCTAGTGAGTGATGAGTAGAGGGGAACAATGTCCTCTTTTATGCTACATGAGACACCTTTTGTGATGAGGTGTGCCACATAGAAGGATTTCCTGACTGTTGTGGGGATGTGATTATTACAGGTGTGTCCACTGTCCACATGTGACCCAAGGTCTCTTATCACACTTTCAGTGTTAAGTATACTACTGCCTATGTTGTAGTTCACGGCTACAGAGTTTTTACCAAAGGAGATGACAATGCACTTATTGGTATTGAGCTTGAGGCCATGGCTTTGACAACAGGCTTCTGTCTCAGTGAGGCTCTTTTGTAGGATGTCCACATCTTTAGTATTTACAATTATGGCTCCTAGTTTGCAGTCATCTGGAATTTTCATTAGCCACAGACCTTCCATGTTAAAGTTTACTTCAGGGATGTAGATACAAAACAGGACCGGACCCAGGACTGAACACTGTGGTACTGCACTCGTCACTGGTCCAAAGTCATACTTAGAGTCTGCTACTTTCACAGTGTGTTTTCTGTCAGTGAGCCAGTTGGCAACCCACCTTGTGACATAGCAATTTATACCTAGTTTAGTGGGTTTATCTATAATTCCAGAGTGGGGGATGGTGTTGAAAGCCGTGGCAAGATCTACATAGGCTGTGCAAGCCGCCTTACCCATGTCTATGGTTCTGGTGACTGCTTCAATGTCATCTATCAAGTTTAGGACATATGATCTGCATTTTACAAACCCAACATGGTTGTGGTACAGAGTTTGGAGTTTACCAATGTCTTTTTTTATAAGTTGTATGATGATACATTCCATGGCCTTGCAGAGCAGGATCATCAGGCTAATGGGGTGCTAGTTCCTGGGGTCCATGGTGTCTCCACCCTTGTGTAGTGGGATAACCATTGCTGTGCACCATTCAGCAGGCACAAAGCCTGAGGTGAGGCTATGACTGAACATGGTACGTCAGTGTGGTGCCTGTTCATTCTGTAGTTTGTGTAGAACACAGCCTGGGAAGTTACCTGGTCACATGGATGCTGTGATACTGGCTTTGGAGAGTGTTTTTTACCTGTGCAGCCATAATGCCAGCAACTTTGCAGTCTTCCATTATAGAGATGTGCTCTTTCATGGGTGAGAGGGGGGTAAAGTTAACACTGATCCTATCTGCCAGGATGTTGGCAATATCAGTTGGGTCTGTATATTTAGTGCCATTGAGCTGTAACTCAGAGCAGATCTGAGTGTTGCCATGACATGGACCTGTCAGTTGGGCAGAGATCTCCTGAGTAGACAGTATGCAACAAAGTACAGATTGAGTTAAATTCAGTCTTGTTGCATGGGGCAACTGTTTGAGGCCAGTAATCCATTTGTTGAGATACTTCAGTGGTCTATCCAGCTGCTGCAGGTGCCTAGTCAGATTCATCGCAAGTGTGTTGTGGTACTCTCTGATGGGTCTGATGACTGATGAGTAGAGGGAACCTCTTTTGACCTACATGCAAAGACCTTGGCAGTTTGTGGGAACACATGGCATGATTGTCTGACCACTTTGTGAATGTGTTTCTGGAAGTAGAGATGACTATCCACATGTGTCCATAGATCCCTTATTATCACCTCCATATTTAGGGTATTGGCACCTATGTGGTATTTGTATGACTGTAGCTCGAGGCCATAATTTTGACACCACATCTGTCTGACTGAGTCCCTTTTTAGGGATGTCTCTGTTGTCCCAAACATCGATTATGACGTCTTTTCTGCAGTCATACACAAACTTTGCTAAACATAGCCCTCATGTGTTTGACTGTATTTCTGAAGCTATACACCAGACAGGAGGGGTCCCAGGACTGAGCCATGGGGGACAGCAGTTGTTACCAGCTTGAACAGGTGACCACAATTTTTACCTTGTGTGATCTATCTGTGCCCTAGTTGGCAATCCATCAGATATCATACATATTTATGCACAGGTTGTTGATTTTGTGGGCACAACATGTGTCTGGGATGTTGGAAAAGGGCTTTTCAAGGTCTATGTGGGACATGTGTAGCTCATTCCATTGATGTATGTCCTGGGTGACTGCCTTGAAAACAGTCTAGCAAGTTTTGGGAACCATGATCTGCCCCTGACCAAACCAAAATTGGTAGGGTTGGGTATTTGTAGGCTCCCAATAGCTCTGTTTATGAGTTCCATCATGTTGGACTCCATTGGCCTTGCAGATCAGGCTTAATAGGCTTATAAGACAATAGTTCCTATGGTCTGTTGTGCACCAACACTTGTGTAGTGTGCCAAATGTTGGTGTAACACATTCAACAGTTTCATAACCTGTACAGAGGGTGAGGCTCAACAGACTGTTCAGATGCAGGGTCTGTTTGTTCTGGAGTTCACTTATGACACAGCTAGGGAAACAATGTAATCCCATAGATGCCGTGTTTTCAGGTTTGGAAGGAGCTGTTTACCCATTCTATATGTGATATCTGTGCTTTCACAGTCTCCAGGTATGATGATAGGGCCTTTTGTCAGCGAGAGGGGGGTATGTATGTATGAGCCTCTCTGACAGGATGTTGGCAATGTCAGTCATTTACAGTTTGCACTGAATCAGGACATATATGACTGTACATTGCTATTTATGACATAGCAGAAGGAAGTATCATGGTTCTCTATGGACTCCTTCACAGATTATTTTGCCAGAACATGGATTGGATAATGTTTGGAGTGCACATTGTTTATTCATGATACTGATTGCAGGTTTATCGATCTTCTTTACTTTTTCACTTTCTGTGAACAACTTAAGTACTTGTGGTACATAGTTTGATTATGACATGGTTCCAATATATTATATGTGTCTGTTTTCATATAACTGTGTGCACAAGGCAGGATTGGTGAATAGTGACAGGTTCCTGGGGTAAAACATATGCAACTGCCAGATATGTGTGGCCCACTGCTGTACTCAGACATGGCCTAAGTGTGTGAGCATGCCCAGTATGACCTTTCAGTATGTTATTGCCTGACATTTGCTTTGTTTATTAAGTGTGTGAGCATGCCAGTATGACCTTTCAGTATGTTGCTGACTGAGATTTGCTAAATTTGTTGTGTGTGTGAGCATGCCCAGTATGGACATATATACTATATGTGTGTGAAAAATCATGTTGGTTTCTACTTCAGGGCTCACCTTTGTGTTGTACATCGACAGGAAGCATGCTGTGCCTGCAGGGCTTCCATGAGTCCCTTTGCATCGACTTATCAACATTTTTACATACAGGGGGGACAGCTATTATTTGTACATTTCTACCCGGGGGCACACCTGATTGTTACTGTGGATGTACATAGGATGAGGGGTTCACCTGACACCTATATACATTTGCTAGGCCTGCACTGCTATGTCAGGTACTCCATTTCAGTCTGTACTGTTGCCTATCATACTGGCTTGAGGCATACTACTGTACTACAGATCTTAGCTTCCAATTTCTCGTATATTAGTTTGTGACTTCATAGCCTACCCAACCCACATCACACTGCCTGGCGTGCTGTTATCTGTCTGCATAGGCAATTGTGCTTAAATATGCTAAATAGTGGTAAAATGTGCTTAGCAGTGCTTTATATTGCTTAAAATATGGCAATCATGCCTCAGGTGGTGGTGCAGAGCTGCCTATGTCGGATGCACATAGTACAGTCCCTATACATGTTTGAGAACAGGTAGTGTCAAGTTAGGCATCCCTTTTATTGTATGTGCAAGTCAGAGAGAGGTGTCATTTCCAGGGTTCCTACTGATTCAGTGTATGTGCTATGCATTGCCTCTTTGCCAAGGCCAGGGCATACTGGGCATGCCTCCCTTTGCCTACTGGGGCAGGCTCAGGTTGTTCCTCCTCCGAGTCACGCTGTGCCTGTGCAGGCCTTGGCAATGGTAATGGCTATTTGGCCCTGCCCCATGCTGTTCCTGCTGCAGCTGATTTCGCAGGATCGTATTGTGTAGCATGGCACATACCATGACAATTTGGGTACATGTAGTTGGTGAGTACTGCAAGGCTCCACCAGATGTGTCCAGGCACTGGAACAGTGACCTGAGCATCCCAAACACATGCTCAATAATGTTTCTTGTTTGTGCGTGTGCCTCATTATGGAGTTCTTGTTCGGGTGTGTGTGCATTTCTGATGGGTGTCATCAGCCATGGCTCCAGTGTGTATCCAGCATCCTCCACTAGGTGACCGTCAGGGATGTCCCCATTGGCAAATCTCTGGTACAGCTGCATCAGATGCCAGATATGGGAATCATGATAGCTTCTAGGGCAGCCAGCACACACATTCATTATTATGCACTGGGCATCGCACATGACCTGGCAGTTGATGGAGGAGAAGCCCTTGTGGTTGATGTAGACCCTACCTCGATCACCAGGTGGTGCTTTGATGTGTATGTGCGTGCAGTCTATTGCACCCACTACCTCAGGGTATTCTGCTATTTGGTGGAATAGATGCATATTGCTGGCCAATGCCTCACTGGAATTGGGGAAATATACGTGCTCACCAACATGTGCTGACATGGCATCCAGGAACTGGTGCAGTACCCTGGATGCTGATGCCTGTGAAACTCCCATCATATCACCAGTTGGTCTCTGGAAGGTACCTGTAGCTAGTATTCATAGGCCAACACATACTTTGGTATCCACTGGGATGGGTTTCCCTCTGTTGGTTCTGTGTGTGAGATGTGGCCGGCACAGCTCAATAATTTGCTGCAGGAGGTCTCTGTCCACTCTATAGTGCTCCACTATCTCCAGCTCATGTAGCCCCTGGTAGGTTACCCTGGGTCTGTACACTCTTCCCCATCTCCTCACTGTGGGTTGCTCAGCAGCATTCACAACATCACCACCCTCAGCACCTTACACATGTTGGTTTATGATAGCAACAGCAGCCCCTAACATTTTGTCTGACTTAAGCTTTTTAAGTTTTCACTCTTTGTATACTGCAGTGTTGCAGAGTTGTTGGGAAAAACAGGGTAGACTGCTGTTTGCAGAGTTTAAAGGGCTGGGCTAGTCTGCTGCCTGTGTAATTGGCTGATTCTGATATATTTCACCTGGCAGCTCTGCTAGTTCTCCTCGGTTAACTTCCTACTACTTCTTTTCCTTCCTTTTTCCCTTTCTGTTTCCACAAGGGGCAGCATCGCGCAAACAAGTGCAAACACGACACGTGCACACGAGCACATATGGGCGCACACGCGCGCACACGCTGTGTGCACATTTGCAAGAAATTTCAGATATATCCACGGCGTACACCTTTGGTTTCTTGTTTTCGGCTAGGACAACTGTAGACATGCCTCTTGCAATCATGAGCAACTCAGGGAAACACAAGCCACTGTGCTCCAATCAGCTTACAGTCTTTCAGATGTCACCTATCTTCTACTCTACTACTCCCCTACTCCTACACTTACACTCTAGGGACATGGCTCACATGCCTGGGAAAATCGGGATTCACTATCCTTATCCTCATTTGCATAGGATTGCCTACTAATGCTTGTTACATCTCTCGCACTGAGCTTTCCCCCCTTAGCAACCACTACTCAGTGCCCATGTTCTTTTCAGCCTGCCATTCACCTGCATGGCAGAACAAGCTTTTTAGTGGAATTGCCCATTTGTGGCTATTTTTCACTTTTTTTCATTTTATAGGTTCATAGGTTCATAGGTTCATACTAGGCTATCTGCCTGAGGGCATTTACAAGCCTAGCCCATAGTTTTGTTGCTTACGCCACCCCTTTAGTATGGGGAACTATACCCATTATTTTGCTGTGCCTCTGTCGAGCAGTGACACTGAGGTAATCCCTGGGGTATATCTGCGATCTCCCATCCATTGGTCAAGATTTCTCTTGAACAAGGCCAGCGAGGTGCTCTGCCTCACATATACCAGGATTTTATTCCACAGCATAGGGAGTCTTTGGGTGATGAATCTATCCCTCCAGCACGTCCTATTAATAGCCGTGTCGAGGTTTAAGTCTCCCGCCCTTGTGGCTCTGACGGATCTAGATTTTTTGAGGTGAAGCATATTCATCAAATCTGGGTTTGACATGGCCTTGTATGTTAGGCAAAGGTCACCTCTGAGCAAGCGGTAGGCGACTGAATAGAGCTGGAGTTCTTTCAGTCGGGCAGCATAGGACAGATGTTTGAGATCCTTTATCCTTTTGGTGAGGAACTTTTGTGGCCTCTCCAGCTGCTGCAAGTGTCGGGTCAGATACATTCTGAATGGGGCATTGTACTCAATCATTGGTCTGATGAGTGATGAGTATAGGGAGACTATGACCTCCCTTGATCTAGATGAGAATCCCTTCATGATAAGGTGGGCAATGTAGAAGGTCTTCCTAACTACTTTAGCTACATGGGTGTCGAATGACAGACTACTATCAACCTGGGTCCCCAGGTCCCTGATAACTTCTTCTGTGCTCAGTGGATTGCCACCTATTTGGTAGCTAGGGTAACCTTGTTTTTCCTGAAGGGTATGACTATGCATTTTTGGCATTTAACTTTAGGCCATGGCTCTGGCACCAGTTATCCGTTTCTGTGAGACCCTTCTGAAGGATATCTGTGTCAGATGTGTTTTCTACTATGGCCCAGTTTGCAGTCATCTGCAAACTTTGTCAGCTATAAACCTCCTGTGTTTGCTTGTACTTCGACAAAGTAGATGCCAAACAAGAGTGGGCCCAGGACTGAGCCCTGTGGTACACCACTTGTGACAGGCTTTGAGTCTGACATGGCGCCAGCAACTCTGACCCTGTGGGTTCTGTCACTCAGCCAGTTTGCAACCCATCTTGTGATGTATGGGTTAACATTTAAGCTGATGAGTTTTTCAATGATACCCGAGTGGGGTATTGTATCAAAGGCCTTCGCCAGATCGAGGTAGGCTGTATGGACTGCCTTTCCCTCATCAATGGCTTTGGTGACTGTTTCAAAAGTCAACCAAGTTTAGAAGGCATGATCTGCCTTTGACAAAGCCAAACTGGGATGGATCCAAAGTCTGCAAATTCCGTATGTCTTTATTTATGAGGTCCGTTATGATCCTCTCCATGGCTTTGCAGATAAGGCTTGTCAAGCTAATGGGCCGGTAATTTCCAGGGTCGGTGGAGGCACCGCCTTTGTGAAGTGGGACCACAGTTGCAGTGCACCACTCCCTGGGTACGTATCCAGAGGTAAGACTATGATTAAACAGCTGTCCTAGCTGTGGGTTTAATTCCTCATTGAGTTCGTGGAGCACACAGCCGGGGACACCATCAGGTCCCATGGATGCTGTGTTTTTGCTTTGGAGAGAGCAGTTCTCACTTGGGCGTTGGAGATGTTTGGGGGCTGCAATCGCTTGGTATAGATATCTCTCCTTTGGGGAGGGGAGAAGTTTGCACTGAACCTGTCAGCCAGTATGTTGGCAATGTCTGTAGGATCAGTAATCTTCACATCATTTTGAACTAGTTCTGAGCATATCTGGGAGTTTCCTCCCAGGTTTCTAACATAGCTAAAGAAGGCCTTATGATTGTCTTTTGAGTCTTTAGCTATTTTTCTCTCAAAATTTGCTTTGGATGATTTTATGAGAGCTCTTAGTTTTTACTTATAGTGATCAAGGGTGTCTTACCTTTTAAGGATTTTGCTCTATCTTGTAGTAGCTTCCTCCTTTTGTTGTAGAGTTTGTTTATGGCTGGGGTCCACCAGACTGGATGCTTGCCTTTGGTACAAAGAGTCTTAGTTTTGCTTGGGATTGCCTTATCCATGCAGTCCTGCAGGTGCTGGTAGAAGGCATTTGTAAGTGATTCAGCGGCTTGAGTACTGTTTTCCGCTCGGGGGCCTTAAAGGAGACCACACTAGTCTTTAGAAGTGTGAAGTCGGCTTAAGAGAAGTTCTTTACTGTGGTCTTTTTTTATTTCAGGTGGGGGTGGGATGAGGACCTCCAGTGAGATTAGTTTGTGATCTGATCTCACCAGTGAGGGGTATACTTCCGGTGTTGAACATTGTGCTCCCATGTTCGTGATGATGAGATCAAGTATGTTTTCTCCTCTTGTGGGGATGGTGACTAGTTGTTCCATGGCATTTGAGTTTATGAATTCCAGGAACTTTTGGGCTAGGGTGTTTGGGCTTGAGTAGTGTTCCCAGTCTATATTAGGGTAATTGAAGTCACCTAGTATGATGGTGTTTGGTGATACATTTATCCCCTCTAGTGTTTTCAGGAAGGCCATGTGAGGTTCCTGAGTTTGTGAGGGTGGCCTGTAACATGCTACAATTTGCAGAGCAGTCTTGCCTATGGTTAATTGCACCTGGATGGTCTCCGATGCATCGTGCGTTGCCACCAGTCTTGAGGTGTGGGTGTCCTTGATGAATATGGATACCCCCCCTCCTTTCTTGGTATTGTCCGGATTTTGGGGCCGGAACGCATGATAAGAGGTAAAACCCGATAGTGCTGGGGTGCTCTCAGGAGCCTTGAACCAGGTTTCTGTCACTGCACAGACATCGATGTTCTCCATACTGAGAAGGGCCTCGAGTGCGTGCATTTTGAGATTTAGACTTCTGGCATTTAAAGCGCAGACCGTTTGTGCCCCGCTGTGCTACGCTTAAACATCGGCAATCGGGGGAAAAAATGGATTTTAAGGATTTACAACATTTGCAAATGCCAATGGCCTTATATTTGGCCATTGGCGTGCTTCCTGAACTAGATGCATCTTTTATTTGGGGCTGTCATAGCTCCATTTAGCTGTTTGCAGAACGGTACTCCGTTACCAATGGAGTACATTTCTACAAATAACACTACTCTTCCACGGACAGGTTAGTGTTTCCTGGATCACAAATTTACCTCATTTTCATAGTTTTCAGCAGCAAATGAGGTAATTTGTATACCATAACACTGTCCATGCAAGACTAGCTTCAGAAGCTCTCATGCACGCCCCTGCCGGCTATTGCTGAATCGCTCGCAGACATATTGCTTGTCTGCCGTCTTACACTACTCTTACACTCTGTTCAAGCCTTCATGAATCCAGCCCAGTATCTAATCATTTCATTTTAGATTTTAGAAAGGCAATAGCTACCAATACATTAATTCTTAAACTGCAGTATGGACAACTTTTGAATGTGCTCCAGTCCTGTTGAACACTCAACGTACAATCAATGATGTTTGCAAGTTTTCACTTTTATCACCCCCTCACAAAAAGAGAAGACCATTGTCTTAACATGCAAAAGGTAACTTATTACTAGCTACAGTTAGAATTCTCCCCCTTCTATCAGCATTGACATGATATTGTGTATAACAGGTAATATAAAAAAGTGAGAAACCATCTAAGTACGAGAACTTCGAAGTAATGTAGAGAAATCTTTCACTTTGCACTGACCGCATTTTGTTTTACCAATAGCTGAGAAGAGCATTAAGAAGTTAGCATCTACAAAGTGCAATAATGCACAATATCAGAAATCAGACTTGTGCATTTTGTTATGATAGGGACATGTTTTGTTTCATTAATTAATGTTTGCAATATGTGAAGTTCACTTAGAACTTGTGTCCTTTACTGTCAGTGAGCAGTTGTTATGAGAAATGAATGCTTTGCAGTTATTTTACATTTGTTATCTGACATGCATTACCTTATTTGCACTTGATAAACTGTTTGCCATGTGGTAACAGGATGCTCAATTATGCTGCCCCGCATCTTTATACATGCTTCTTAAAGGACATAGTTAATTAATTCCATATTGATAATGTCACTGTAAAGTGTTATGTTCTTGTGTGCATTCTCCTTCAGTAAGCTATTAGTTCATTGCTGACTGCAGATATACTAGTGTGGTACACCATATTCTGTAGTCCATTTAACTTTCTGATAAACAGGTTTCATTATTTACCATACTCTATCCTATTTATGTCAGTTCAGTGTGCCACAAATGTCTTCAGCAAAGGGAAGCACTGAGACTCACAACCAGGAGACATTCCTGCTCCTAAATGACTCTGAGCAAAAAGCAAATCAGTATTAGCAAACTACTAGAGCTTAATAACTAGGTGTACTTGCAAACTGATCTGAACATTTAATGCATTATTTTAATATAGTTTAAGACTGCTGCACTTACTTCATTGTGCCACCGACCTTTAATACTAGGATTACACATTTTTTATGATACATACTGTAGCTCAAACAGCAGTCATACTAATACTAACTCACTATCTTGAAAGACTGTGTTTGTATTCTACCATTTTCTGCTCTGGTTTTAATTGTCATAACTGCCTGAACCCAGTCAGCAGAAGTTCCAAGATCCCATTTGACAATAGGTTTGGACTATTAGTCAGTGCCAAGTGCACAGGTGGAGATCACTGTAAATACAGAGGTTAAGGAGATACACTAACATACAAGTATTTGTTTTTCTAGATAGTAGTACTATTACTTCATAGCTGTTTTTATTCACTTAATGGGTACCTCTCCCTTGTAAGTAAGCCTGCACTCAGCACTGCACTGTTTGGGATTCTCTGTTACGCGTATGAGTACATTGATTAGTTACCATCTGTTTAACTGACTGGACCACATTATTTCTCCTGCATTCCCATGCACCCTTTTTCCCTACATTTAAAGCAACCATATTGCCTCATTTGTATCCTGCTTCATTAACTCTTTCCATATCAGAATACTACATTTTTTTATCTATGTAATTAATACAACATAGTTCTAGATAATGATTCTAAATCATCATCATTTGTATGGCTCAGACTTAACCCATACACACAAAGAACTGCATCAAAATGACACCCTTTACTGCATAATGACACAAACCCACCTTATCTAAAGGCAAGTACTCTGAAGCATAATCATTTTTGTACTACTAACATAGTTTGCACACATAGATTTTTGTCCAAAGACACGTTGATAATGTCGAGGGTTGAGGGTAGGCAGTGGGCGGTATGACAAAAGGAGAAGTGCTAGTATCTAGGTAGTTGTTAGAAATAAGCAGATAGAAAGGCGCTTATTGTGTTCCACATCCAAGCAGCCAGGAGACAGGGGCCTGAAGGTGTTGGGTCTTATGCAGCAATGAGGTCATTTTTTTTTTTTGGTTTTCCAAGATGAGCATAAGAGGGACAGTGTAAAAAATTGGATAAAGAATATTTTTGGTAGCTCCAGTCATCGTAAGGGCTTTTGGTTTATCAGGATTCCTGCCACATGCAGTCAATGATTATTGAACTCAATCTGCAGTGCTTTCGAGTCTTAGCTTTCATAAGTGGTAGGGATATGGCTACTGACTGAGCTAAAATGAATTAATATTGCTATTGCAAGCAGAGCACATGTTTTTATAATGCTTTTCTAAAAAAAAAAAATAAATAAATAAATAAATAAAATAAAGCAGCAGGGTTGCTAGTGATGGTGGTGGCAATGGTGCTCGTAAGGATATTTCTGTTTTCTTGTTTCCTTGCAAGGTGCAGATTTTGTTTCATCAGGTAGCTGGGATTTGGTCCATGATGTGACCAACTCATTGGGATGTTGGGACTGGCTGTTTGGTCTGCTTGGTATTTTGGATGCTTAAACCTTTAGTGAGAAGAAGCGGTTAAGAAGAGTTACAAAAAATGGAAAGGTAAACCAGATGGTGGTTTCCATTTGTTGTTTTATCCAAGCTGTCTGCTACCATGTGGGGCAGCCTTGGGGGATAACTGTTTACTACTGGAGGATCGTTTCCAGTAATCCTTGAGGAGCTTCCATGCCTGCGCATATCTGTGTAGACCGTCACTGAACATGTCATGATTGAGAGGGATTTTTTCCTTCTAGGTAAGGAAGCAAATATAACAAAAACAGTCAAGAATGCAGGCAAAGCAGAGAGGTTAGCATTTCCTTCCTAAGTATTTAGCTTGCAGCAGCATTATAGATTTTCATTTTGGCTATAATCTACAAGTCCTTGTACTGCATCACTGCATGCTGCCTCACAGAGGCCTCAGTATTCAGGAAGAGGTAACTTGGAGTGTGAGTGGTAGGGATTGGGGGTGGGGGATAACTGACATGTCATGCAGACATGTGTAGGAGGGAAATGCATGTTATGGGAAGCCCACAATGGAAGCGCCTCTCTTCATTTGTAAGCTAAGAAGGTTTAAGGGCATTAAGGTGACTTTAGAAAACAAAAGTAAAATAAAAAAACTAACGAAACACTCAGTAAGAGTGACATATGGGAGTGAGCATGTGTATTGATAAATTATGGTGTTCAGCTGTTAGAGTTATTAATCCAGGAACTTAACTTTAGGGGTGTTAGTTGGATGGGGGGGGTTGAAGTGTGAACAGCATCAGTTTCGCTGGTACTGGGTGCAGACAGGGTTTTTTCTACAAAAAAGTCTATAAATCAAATACAAAGGAAAGAAATATACGCATATGTACATATTACAAAAAAAATAATAGTAATACATATAATAATACTGCTAGGAGTAGATGAGATATATATTATAAAAAAAATAGAAAATGACAGCTTATAACTTAGGGAACAGGAAAACAGGAATAGGGGATGGGGGAAGTGTAGGAAGTGGGGGAAGAATGCTTGAAGGCTGAATTTACTAATCAATTGTGTTTTCAGTTTCAGATGGAGGTTACTTCATTGAAAGTACATTGAACACAGGTGGAGTAACTGTTTAAGGAGACAGAGTGGCCAGCAGAAGTAGCCACATCCAGAGCAACATGGTGCAAGATGAAAGTCCATTGGAAGTGGAAGGTGACAGATTAACAGATGACTGCAGCTGGAGGAAAATGGACTACAGGAGCTGGGAGGCAGGTAGAGACAGCACGTCATACAGGCCCCTCACTGGAGCTGCAGATGTCTACAGGTAATGGTGGTGAGGCACAACCTGTATTATTGGACAGCATAGCAGGTGTAGAGAGGGTAGGTGGTTTGTTAAATGGCATGGAGAAGCAGGATCATAGTGGGTTGCATGACCTGTTATGGTTTGAAGAGCAGGTGCAAAATGTTAGTAGCCAAGTGGAGGCAGTGGAGTCTGATAGAGGTGTGTTAGATCCTGAGCCAATGAATGAGGAAGTAAGTAGTCAGGTGCTGCCTTTAGTGGAAGGAACTAGCAGCTGGTTAGATTTTGCCCAGATGAGTGGCTTGCCACTCAAGCCTTTCTGGTAGGTGATCATGGAGTTTTCATCACCCAGGTGATTAAGAAAAAGAATTGGAGAAGAGACTGTGGGTGTGTTTGAGTTGATACATGCCAATGGGGTACAGATGTTAGTTGAAGCAGATACGCCTGGAACTTAGGATGTGTTGACAGCCTTAGTGGCTTTGGGTAGGAGGAGGCAAGGAAAATTTAGGGTGCAGTCCTCGGACAATTGGTCCCTGAGTTTCATGTACTACATGGCAGTAAGAAAAGGATGTATCACAGGCTTTGTCATTGTTGGCCTATTTTCTTACCATTCGAGAAATTCAGAGGTTGCTGGCAGGTAAAGAATGGATGTGGTATGATCAACATTTTTGGAAGAGAAAAGCTGTGGATAAATCTCTGTATTTTGAAGTTAGGCATATGTATATCTGGCTAACAACCATGTTGGACACTGCAGGGAGTCAGGTGAGGTATGGAAAGCAAACAGAATTTGTGAAGAAGAGGTAATTTTTGAGGGAAAAGAAGTATGTACTCCTTTCTGGGTGTGGCAATGAGGCCAGTATTCCCACTCTTCCATTAACATTGAAGCTTTGATACCGATGTTGAGTGACTTCATTCACCCTGAGATAGAGAAGGAAGTCATTCAAAGTTTTAAATAGGTTTTGTTGATTAAACCTGCTGTTGGGTGGAGTCACACATTGTGTAGGAATTTGTGGTCCACAAGGGAAAAGAAGAGATTATACAGGCACTGCAAGATTAAGAAGATGTAGCAGAGAGGGATTTAGGCCCATTTGAGGAATTGTCTTTACTGATTTATAGAGTGTTACCACTGGGTCTGGTGCTCAAGAAGAAGAATGGTGATTTTCACCTAATTCACTATTTATCATTCCCAAAAGGAGAGTCTTTAAATGATTACATTGTTAAGTCCCAGTGCACCTATCATTCCTAAAAGGAGGGTCTGTAAATAATTACATTGCTAAGCCCTGATGCACCTATCATTCCTGAAAGGAGAGTCAGTAAATGATTACATTGCTAAGTCCCAATTCAGCTATTATTCCCAAAAGGAGACTCTGTAAAGGATTACATTGCTAAGCTCTGATGCACCTATCATTCAGAAAAGAGAGTCTGTAAATGATTACATTGCTAAGAACTGATGCACCTATCATTTCTGAAAGGAGAGTCTGTAAATAATTACATTGCTAAACCCTGATGCACCTATCATTCCCAAAGGAGAGTCTGTAAATGATTACATTGCAAAGAACTGATGCACCTATCATTCCCAAAAGGAGAGTCTGTAAATGATTACATTGCTAAGCTCTGATGCACCTATCATTCCTGAAAAGAGTCTATAAATGATTACATTGCTAAGTCCTGATGCACCTATCATTCCTGAAAGGAGAGTCTGTAAATGATTACATTGCTTACTAAGTCCTGATGCACCTATCTTTCCCGAAAGTAGAGTGCTATGTCCTGATGCACCTACCAATCCCAAAAGGAGAGTCCGTAAATGATTACATTGCTAAGTCCCGATGCACCTATCTTTCCTGAAAGGAGAGTCTGTAAATGATTACATTGTTAAGTCCCAATGCAGAGGTATAGTATGCTTTACTAGATGATGTGATCAGGCTCATTACTACATTTGAGGATCCCTGGTTAGTGAAGCGTGACATTAAGGTAGCTTTTCAGCTTTGCCAGTTAGGCTGGACAATTGGCCACTGTCGGGTATGTTTTTTAATGGCAAGTTTTATTTTGGTAAGGCTATGCTGTAGAGTTGGGCAGCTGCATGCTCAACATTTGAGAAATTTAGTATGCAGAGAGTGGATATGACAATGGAAGGTGGCTGATCAGAGGGAAGTTCATTATACAGATGATTTTTGTTGATTGGTGAAGGGCAGTTAAGAGGATTGAATGGTCTGCGGGGTCTTCAGATATGTGGGAGGAGTTAGGTGTTCCCTTGGTGGCAGACAAGCTGTAGGGTCTGAGTAAATCCTTGAAGTTTTGGAGTTTAGCTTTAGATGTGGCATGGGGCATCTTTTGCTTACCTCAGGATGAGTGGTCAAAGTCGTGAGATAAGATTTCTTGGGTGCAACTGAAAGAGAAGGTGCATATTGAGGACATAACAGAGTTGCTTGGATTATTGAACTTTGCATATAGGGCCATTAGATCAGGTAGAACATTTTGTAGATCAGTTGTGAACTTGTTAAGAGGAGGTAGGAGTAAGGATTACCTGGTGAGGGTATTGAAACTGGTTAAGGATGATTTGAGTTTATGGATGGCATTTTTGGATGGTTTTAATAGAATTTCATTCAGGCAAAAAAATGGATGTCACATAAGGATTTGAATTTGCTTACAGATGCTGCAGGGACTCATGGTATGGGAGCCTTTCTTGAGGGTGAGTAGTTTGCAGCTCATTGGCCCAAATGCTGTCCTGATAAGTGGAAGAGGGATGTGGCATTTTTGAAGATTATGCTCATTTGGGCTGCAACAGTGGTTTGGAAGGTGAAGCAGAGGAACAGAGGACCAGAGGAGTAACATTTCTCAGATAACAAAGCAGCAGTACATGTCTTGACTAGGAAAACTGCTACTTTATGTTTTGGTTTGTTGGTTTTACGTAAGTTCGTGTTGCAGAGCTTATTAATTAATTTTACCTTTTCAGCAAGGCCCGTACTGAGTGATGTCAATCACATTTCAGTTTTCCATGTTTTGGCTGCTAGCACTGGAGGTGAAACAGATGCTGATATTAATTATAAGAGGTGTAGAAGATTGAAAATCCATAGCCAGATGGTTAATCCAACAGTCCTGGGCTGAGTCTGCTTGCAAGGCATATAACTCAGCTTTAGCTTCTTTTTCATAATTTTTTGTCAGCTGTCACTTGAGTACAGGAGGTAGTCACTAGCATTAGTGATACGATATATAGTACACATGTGATGTTTGAGTGAGGCTGTGAGAACAATCAAGGTTCTTTAGCAGCTGTTAGTGCTGTGGCTAAATTGGTTGGTCTGGAGGATGTGACAAAAGCATGTATAAAGACAAGGATATTGAAAGGTTGAGAAAGGATGAGAGGAAAGTGTGTGGATGGGCAATTTCCCATGATGAAGCATGTTCTTAGAGTGTTGTTTGGCAGAATATACAAGCTATGTAGCTTTGGTGATAATGCTGTATGTTGGGGCTTTGGAGTAGGAGAGCTTTTGGGGTCCCTGGTGTGGAAGGATGTATTTGTTATTGATTCTGCGGTAGTGACGTCACTTTAACTTTCAAAAACTGATTAGATAGGCAAAAGCAGGCAGGATGTGTTTTTAAAGGACAGAGAAAACTCATTATGCCCAGTAGCCTGAATAAGGCAGTAAGAGAGAGTCTGTGGGAGAAGAAAGGAGGAGTTGGT
The DNA here is from genome assembly GCF_019279795.1 of Protopterus annectens. Taxonomy (NCBI): domain Eukaryota; kingdom Metazoa; phylum Chordata; order Ceratodontiformes; family Protopteridae; genus Protopterus; species Protopterus annectens. Next base: position 697,542,316 of record NC_056746.1, on the reverse strand, counting down.
GTTCTATATGGTTCATGAAGGAATTATGAAGGCACCAATTTTTGTTAAAATGTTTCACTGAGTGTTGGATTGTTAGGGTGTTGGAGAAATTAGATTCTCTGCCCATTCCTTTTGGACTGGGTGGCCTCAGATTTGGCTGAGGAAGGGAAATCGGTAGAGGTTATTAAAAGACAAGGACATTGGGCTTCTGGAGTTTATTGAGATTATATAAGATGAGGTTTGTTTATTGACTACATGTTTTTGTTTTGCAGGGGAAAGCATTGTTATTCTTAGTTACTTTTTTTTTGTTTTAGACAAAGTGGAGAGCTGTCATAATGCCTGGAGGATGCATTCTGAGGCTTTTGAGGAGCAGGTGGAATGTGGAGTGTCATAGCTTTAGAGTTTTTGCATTTGCAAAAGCTTTTAGATAAGTCTGAAATGAGAAGTGTTGGAGCTCCTAGGATTGTGCTCATTCATTTAGGGGGCAATTATTTAAGCATTGTTCCCAACAGGAAGTTGTTGATTTGGATTGCTTGTGATTTGGTTAAGACAGTTACATCTCCAGATGTTGATAGTGTGGTTGTAGATTATACTCAGGTTAGTTTGGAAGTAGGTTACCGTGTTTGTATGGTTGAAGAAAGCTAGGCACTTTGTCAGACTCAGAGTGTCCAGAGCATTAGTTGAGATGCATGTGTTGATGGTCAGTCATTGAGATTTTTGACAATAAGAATTCGATCTGGTATAGGAGAGATGAGATACATTTCAGTGATTTTGGTTTAGACTTGTTTAATGTGCAGCTGGCTCTAACTTTACAAGATTTGATTAAGTGACTATGAAGGAAAAGGAGGAACAGCCTCTGTACAGGCTGGTGGGCAGAGTAAGAGGGGTTCCATTTAAACCTCTCTAATGTCCTCCCTTCTCCCTTCCCCTTAAGTCTTGTGAGGTGAATGGACATATGCGCTGTCACGACTCGAGTGTTTGAAGTGAGTGGAAGGGTGTGCCACTGTTTATGTTCATGTGAGGGTGAGCTGTCAACACTGCCTGCAATGTTATAATGTTTTTCTTATGTGTTCAACAAGTGTGCAGTATGGTTCAATATTTACTGTTTATTACTCGTATGGAATGTTAGTTAATAAACTGGTCACAACAGAATAAATTGGTGTGGCTGTTGTCTCAAGGTGTTTTTGGACAAATGTAGTTTGGATACAGACATTTTTGTCCAAAGACACCTTGATGGCATTAGGGTTTAGGGGTAGGCAGTGGATGGTGTGGGAAAAGGAAAAATGCTAGTAGCTAGGTGTTTGTTAGAAATAATCAGGTAGAAAGGAAGGGGTTAAAGTAGGGAAGGAAAGGGAAGGGAAAGTGATGTTACAGGAGTGGCTTTGCCAAGTTCATATTGTTGAACAAAGGCTAAAATCCATCTTTTCAGCAGAGGACATTGATTATTCCCTCCCTTCACAAGTCAGTGTACTAGGTGCTTGTAAGATGCATGAGAAGTTGAGTAAGAAGGGTTCCTTTTGAACCCCTCTTCTGTTTCCCCTTACTCTTAAGTCTTATGCTGTGAGCGGAAGAACACAGTCTCATGACTTGTGTTTGAAGCAAACAGAAGCATGTAACACTGCTAGTGTTCATGTTTGGGTAAGTGGTCAACGCTGCCTGCAATATTATAATGTTTTTCTTATGTGTTCAACAAGTGTGCAGTATGTTTCAATATTTACTGTTCTTTATTCATGTGTGGAATTTTAGTTAATAAACTGGTCATGATGGCATATTTTGGTGATTTTTGTCTCAAGGTGTTTTTGGACAAATAAATTTATACATAGGTTCATAGGTAGGTACTAGGCCATTGGCCCTAGGGCCTATATAAGCCTAGCCAAAAAGGTACCCTGGTTTTCACCACCCAGGAAAATTATTTTCCTGTGCCACTGTTGAGCAGAGCCGCAGAAGTGATCCCCAGGGTGAATTTCCTATTTCCCATCCAATCATCAATATTTTTCTGAAAGAATGCTAATGAGGAGCTTTTGAGCCCTGAAATAATCCAATGTGTGCTTTAAATCAAGCCAACACATCCAATTCAGTACAATTCAGTACAAGGATGCTTTCTTTATTCAAACAAACAAGAAGGTATAAGAGCTTTTGTTCCAAAAATTAAAGGAGGAACTTCATCAGATACAAGAAAATTAAGGAAGTAAATTGTTTTAAATAGGAAATCTTACATGGCATCACTTCCTGGATTAGAGAAAACCGCTCCCAAGTCTGAAACAGTCTAATGGAACAGAAGTCAGAAACATTACACATAAATGTTTCAGCACAAAACAGTAAAAATATCAAAATATAAAAATACATATAAAAACTGATTGTGCAAATGTCAACACCCTAGCCTATGTATTATAAACACAAGAATAAATATGTAAATATATGTATACATAAAAATGCTTTTAAGATGCTTTTAAAAAAATATATGTATGTATATAAAACATATAAGTAACATATGCATACAGTTAAAAATCCATTAGGAACACATGAATAAATTTCATGTACATATACATATAACAGGTATGAAGGCCATTTAAAAAAAAAAAAAACATTTTTTGTACCATATCCATATCTAAAGGGAATGTTTCACCTATTAAGAGCCCTCAATTTAACCAGACTGCTTATGGAAAGGCTGTCATTTAAGCCTAGCCAGTGGGTGGCATCAAGTAATAATTGCCATAGCAACTCAGCTTTTTCGAGTAAATATGGCCAGGCTGCCCCCCCCCCCTATTATCCCCGAGATTCATGAAGCTTGGCGCAAGGCCGGCATTAGGCTTGCGCCGACCGTGCGGTGTGAAGATGGCACAGTAGTGCCAAATGCATATTAATGAAGGCATGCTGCCGCCACAGCCATGTGCATAGGAAAGGAGCGCGAGTGCATAGGGCATGTCAAAGTGGCGCATGGAGGCGTGGAAATGTCAGCTGTCGACATGCAACCTAAAATGCTTGCATATAACAATTTGCAAGCAATAGTAATCACATCTGTCAGTGTCCGTGGATACTGAAACGTATGCAAAGCATGCAAGACAGTTCCTGCAAACACAAAATGAAGAAGCAAACACAAATGCACGGTAGGGAATAAAGGGTCCCTATCCTGCGAACAAATGACATTGAAAACCGTGTGCCCATAGTCCAACGTAGTGTAGATAGTTATACCAAGTGGAAGGGAAACGCATCATATGTTAGTGCGCAGCCAATAGGCACATCCAGCCCAATGGTCAGGGTCACCAGCTGACCCATATTGTGAGGGAGGGTACACAGCTGGGCAGATATGTCCATAACAAAAAGCATGATAAATGTAAATATCTAGAGACCGTATGACCGAATTATATCCCACAACGCATGTAATAGTCACATACAATAGGTATGTCCGTATTTCACATACCAAATGTGACAGGAAATAGAATAAGCATGTAAACGAAACAGAAGGAGCATATAAACTGCTACAACAATAAGACAACAAGTAGGCTGAAAGGAACAATATTATCCGTAGCATTGACTGTGGGTACGTGTTGTCCAGTACATTCAGATATGTGTCCAGAATATATCCCATCCTGGACATAGGAAAAGGTGGAATCCTACCAATGATTAGACAGTCGGCCAAAATCCACACATCAGCGGTCCAAGTTGAACTTGTCAAGATGTGTCACAGTTGAACGGGTATTACCCGGGTATACCAACCATGTCATGAAAGTTAAGTATGGGCGTGTACCTATGTGTGTGAGGTATAGCATGTGGAAAGTCAAACATGGCAGGGTAGTCCACACAACCATACAGGTACCTGACATATGTAGGGTATGCAATGTGTTACCTTGACCATGTCATGGGCCATCAACCAACGCAGTGATGGATGGAGTGTCAGGAATATGTGTGTGTGGGGGGGGTGGGTAATGGTATAATCCTCCAAGGCGATACTGTGTCGTATGCAGAGTAGGTGAACCAGAGGTGTATGAGAGAGCAGCAGGTGAAGCAGAAAGAAACACAAAAACATGTATACAAATCTGCAATATAACCAGACAGGCCATACTGTAGAACACAATCCCACAAACATATGAATATTAAAATGTGCGATACAAATGTACAGACATGTCACCGGCACATACCCACAAATTGGTCCTGATGGAACTGGCCATATCAAATGCAACACACCTGGATGCATAATTGACTACCCAGCATCCCCTCCACAGCACACAACCTGCCCCCCCCCCATACTTGAACATCCACCAAATCCAGCTATACTTGGCCTACTATTTTGGTGCAGCCACATCTACACATAGTGACCACTACGCATATGTAGTAGGTGGTGTCACCCTAGGCAGTTTCAGGATTGCAAACTATGTATCCCTTGCATGTAAAACCTCCAGCACATTTTCTTAACGCCAGAAGAATGGTCGGTATTTGTCTTGTTTTGGTCTTGTTCAATTTTTAGGATATTCCTCATGGGATAAGTAACCTGTGTAAACATTAGAATGGGTATGAAGACACGACATCCAGTCCTGTAGATATCTGGACACAAGTTTGAATGTGCAGTAATGGTGCACGAGACTGTCCAGCCCTAGATGGTCATGCAGAACCTACTACCCAGGATCAAACACCTGCCCGTGACGCACGTGTCCCGACATGAATAAGCGAGAGAATATATTGCACACATTCGCATAGTGGCACATGGTATATGGGTGATGAAGGCACTGACATAAACAGGATCCACTGTGTGAGGGACAAGTAATGTGTGTGTAGGTGTGACCTGACCAGCAATGATAGAATGCCAAATGTCCTGTGATTGTAGGAAATAACTATGTAGCATACTGCATGTAACAGTTGCCTAAAGCGGTCACGTCAGGATAGAATAAACGTAATTCGTACAAGAAACAGGCAAACAACAAAAGTGCCAAAGGTATAGGCTCACAGCTAGGAAACAAATGAATGTTCTAAACCTGCACTGACCATGGCTATGTGTTGGCCCAAACAATCTGGTGTCCCCAGTAGGGTTACCATCTGTCCCACTTTGCGAGGGACAGTCCCTCTGTGGACAGTTGTGTCCTGACAAAATATATTAAAAATGGCACATGTCCTGAGATTGTAGGACATAATTATGTCCCATATGTTATGTAATAGTTGCATAAAATAATTATTTCTGTATCTAAAATACCTAAATGTTACAAGAAACAGAATAAGCAACTAAACCGCTACAACAATAGGCTTTTATGTAGGCAAATAAGTAAAGTTCTAACCTTTGTACTGACCGTGGGTATGTGTCGGCCTGTAAAATCTGATGTGTGTTCCAAAAATGTCCCATCTTGGCCATTTGAAAAGGTGGCAACCCTAGTCCCCAGAATACATCCCAACCTGTACATATGACAATGTCAATGCTACCAATGGTCAGAGCATTCGCACAATAACTAGCCAGCCTCTTAACCACTCACAAATCCAGTGACCTTTGAAGGAAAGGTGTTGAATGAGAATGGCTTCTTACAACAATGAAGAGTAATAGACACATTTAACTGCAGAGAAGTAGTAGTAGTATTACGAATCTGTCAATATGTTACAAGTTAATAGTACTAATATGGTAGAAGTGTCCGTGTTTGTCTCTGAGTTGTCATAGCCTTGTCCCTGTCACTGTAGAAATGAGTCCCCGAGTATCACAGAGGTCCGTACACATAAGTACGCCAACCAACTGTCACACCTGTTGACAGGAGTATTGCATACCTGTAGTGAATTTATAACTGATGTCCAGAATAATATTCATTGCATCTATAAATGAATGAAATAGTCAAATGGGAAGGGGAACACGTGGAAACCCCCCCCTCCCCAAACCTGCATTATGTAGTGGAACAACTCCCTGCCCTAAATTATGCAGCACTGACCTAATAATGTTGTCAGAGGTGCCCAAACACCTGCATCTGTAAAAACAGGTAGAAAGTTAAAATCTGGACTAACTCTGTCCATGTGCGACATCTGATCTTTGAACAGTGCCAGGGCAGTTCTAATCACCAGTCAGCCAAGCCTAAACCCAGACCAGCACATGAACACCCTGACACTCAAATGCATGCATGTGCGAGGACTATAAGCGTAGAAGTTCTGAATATCCTCGGAGTGAGTAGACATGCAGCACGGGTCCAGAGCAGTAGGAAACAGGGAATTTCCTAAGTGTAGTACTGTGGTTTTCCCAGCAGGAGAATGGATGCCTGCTGTGTAAGGGAAGCGGTGAGCCATATGTCACAGTAGCTATGAACCATGGGTATACATATAAATGACAACCAAAACTATTGTTAAAACACAGACCAAGAAGCAAGGAAAATGTCCGCCATGGAATCCAGACACCAAGCAGTAGTTGTTTGTAAAAAATGTATAAATCTTTTATTCCACACGAAAGACAAAAGAATATCCACAAGCGCTTTCACCCGGATGCTCCGAGCTTTCTCAAGTAGCTTTTCTATTTTCACGCAACTGTTTAAATAGTTGCTAGGCTCCAATTAAGCCACATAGCTCATGCTTAATTGAACAATTGTCACAAATAATTAGGACTCTTATAAATCAATGTTAAAAACTAACATTCAGTTACCATTGTTGTTCTCTCTGTGTTATACACCAATCTTTAAATTTATCATTTGTTTTGACTAAAAAACCAGTGCATGTAAATGCAATTACAAGTAACAATGAGTCTTTTGCCTAGGTTTTGACCTTAAAACAATTTAGTACCATTTCATTACACACGCATATGCTAAAATTTATAAAAACATGAAATAGACCAAATGATGCAAATAATGAAATGACATGTTTTCCCTACCCCTTCCACCTCCCCCCATTGTCCTCTTATTACCAATATTTGTCTTTGCCATATAAAAAATATGAGTGAACATGTCTTGTGAAGATTTTTCATTGCAAGTATGAATGTATGTGTTGTGGCAGTTAGATTACCATAAAATGTATATATCCTTTAAATTCATTATAATCTGGCCCTTCTGAGTTTTAAAACTGGTTTGATACTGATAGTATCATTTAAACCCGGCCAGCTGCTGGCATCTAATCTTAACTGCCATACTAACTCTTTGTACTCGAGAGTGGACTCCCAGTCCTCCCCTCGGACCTCATGTTCTACCTGGTTGACTACCATAAATTTAAAATTGTGGTTTGGACATGTAAGGGAATGTTTGTATAGTGCATTAGTTTCTTTGTTCTTCGCTATTTCGTAGAAATGCTCATACATTCTTTTTCTAAGTTCCCTTTCCGTCTTACCAATATAAAAACTTTTGCAGAACATGCACACCACTAGATATATAACCCCCTTAGAATTGCATGTAAAATATGTGGGGGATTTTATCTTCATTTTTCTGGAGGGTAAATATACCCCTGTGTCATCTAAAATTGCATGACATTGGTGACAAGCTCCGCATTTGTAAGTGCCCAGTTTCTTTGTTCCACTTCTGTCTCTTCTTTTCCTTTCAAAAATCTCCTTAAGATTTATTCCCTTCTTTTTAATGAATCTTGGTTTGTGTGGTAATGTATTCTTTAATTCTTCATGGGACATAAGTACTGGCCAAAATTTACCAATAACCCTTTCTATTTCATGGGCTTGATCACAATATGTGTAAGTGAATTTAGGACCAATAAATTTGTTCTGTTTAGTAACTATCACTTCGCTGTCTATATGTCTCTTCCCCACCAATGGGTAATATATTGTGTTTCTTTTATCCATTACTTCTTTAACTAGTACCTGAAATAAATCCAGAGGGTAACCTCTTTCTAAAAACATGTGCTGTAGTGTTTGAACTTCATTCAAGAAGTCAACCTCTGTGCTGCACATTCTGGACGCTCTAATTAGTTGTCCTTTAAGAATGCCCTTTTTCTGTGAAAAAGGGTGTGCACTATGAAAGTGCAAAAATGAATTCGAAAATGAATCTTTTCTATGAATTTTTGATTGAAAAGTTTTATTAACATAGTCTTTGCAGAGATTAACGTCCAGATAGTGCAGTTCATTTGTTGTTATTGTATGTGTAAACCTAAGAAAGGATGTAGTACTATTAATATGTACCAAAAAATCTAACAATGAATCATGTGTTCCTTTCCACAGAATGCAAATGTCATCCAAAAATCTCCTGTAGAAAAGTATGTGGCAGTCCCAGGGCGATGTAAATACAAATTCTGACTCCCATCTATAGAGTATCACATTTGCATAAATGCTAGCACATGGTGCCCCCATTGCCACTCCTTTAAGTTGTTTAAAAGTTTCGCCATTAAAAGACACCAAGTTGTTCTCTAGTATAATGGTCATAAATTCTACCATCAGATTTATTAAGTTCCCACTTAGATTGGTTTCTTGAATGAAAAAGTCACTAAACCACTGCAACCCTGTTTCATGTGGTATACTTGGGAACAAATCCTTGATGTCAATCGTTGCCATTAGAAGATCTGGATCAAAACTATCACAGGGTACCCTTTTCAAAAACTCCCATGAGTCTTTGCATATGTGTTTCAGTAAATGCATGTACTTTTTGGTTACAAAGTCTACAAATTTGGCTAATGGTTCAGTAATACTACCACTGCCAGCTACTATTGGTCTGAATACCAATGGGTCTGTCCCTTTGTGTGTTTTTGGGATTCCAAATATTAATGGAAGCTTGGGTTTTGGAACATGCAAGAAATTAAAGGATTTTTCACTGATAACACCCTGAAGCAAATAATCATTCAAAGCGTATTTGATTTTGGCCCAGGATATGTTGACTTCGTTTTTAGACACCATCATATATTGTTCATCATTTTGGTGCATTTGGTGGAGGTATTCCTCATAATTACTGTTGTACATGAGAACAATGCCCCCACCCTTGTCCGGTTTCATCACCCTTATGTTGTCCCTTTTCAATGTTTCAATGAAATCCATTTCAACTTGTTTCAAGTTGTCTTTCTCTGTTCTTATATATGGTAACGCCCTCAGTTCAGTTTCCACTAATTGTTCAAACAGTTTAATCAAAAGGTGCATTGGGGGGTTAAATAGACTTTTCCTATCTAACTCAGAGTGATTCTGTGTTTGCTGTTTGAAAAGATATTGTAAATTAAGGCTTCTGGTAAAGAGTTTTAAATCAATTAGGGTGGAAGGTAAATTGCACTTTCTGTTAGGGACAAAATGTAAACCCTTTGTAAACACATTGAAAGCAATGTCGTCAGGAATTATCTCTGTGTAATTATAAATAGTAAACTTGGACCTGACGTATAGCTTACATGCCCCATGTGTAGTGCTAACAATTGCTTCTCCCATATTCCCATTGTTTCCAATACTTTCACTACCAGTATGTTCTTTACTGTTACCTAATGAGTAACAAGTTCCTTTTTGACCTAGGTGTCCCAGCTGCGAGCTTGATTCTGTCTCCACCCCATTGGTCTCCCGGGGTGTTGGTAAAAATCCTGTGTGGACCCTTTACGCTCCTTTTGCGCTAACCTTGCACTTCTTCTAGGGGGTTCATTGGCCCAATTGTTACTCGGGGTTTCATTCCCATCTTTGTTGGTATTTTGTCCATCGGCCCTAAATGGTTTGTATAAGGGGTAAGCCAGACCCTCCCTGTATTCATTGAGATCTCTCTCCAGTTTACGCAATTTCCTATTGATAACCTTATTACAAAACATGTCAACATCTTCAAATACCTTATTGTATTCCAATTTAACCGTACCAAAGTTTTCATCAGAAATAACATTATTATTTAGTGTGTTCAAATCATTCATTAACACATTTTGTTTAGATTCATATTCTTCAACCATAACACATAATAATTCTAAACTTGCTCGGTCAAAAATTCCACACAATTTTTGATAATACTGTGTCCCACTTTGAACATTGTTTGGGAATTTATATAGTCGCAAACCCTTAGGAATGCGCTTCACCTTTATACATTCTTTTAAATAATCAACCTCCAACTGGTTGTTTTTCAAAGCATATAATTTCTTTTTAAAACTGTCAAATTCGTTTTCTATCATTGCTGAACAATTCGTAACAACAGTACCTTTATGAAAAGAAAATTGTTGCTCTGCCCAGCTTGTAAAACTGAAGTCCTTATTTCGTTGCTGCCTTTTATCAGTTTTCAAAGTCTTTGACTTCTCTGTAATGTCTTGTCTGTCTACTCGGTCATTCCCTTCATTATGTTTCGACCTGACAATGCTAGTATTATTCTGACCACAATTTGGTAAAAGAAACGCGGTGTTCTGATCACCGCTAGCTCCGAACGAGCTTTTTTCCATTTGTGCTGCGTGCTGCTGGTTCACTGTAGGAGTATTAGATCCTGGATTGGCTCCTTTCAGAAGCCCTGTAATCTCGGCTAATGCAGCCAAAACCCGGTTAAGCTTAGGCAAAAGACTCATTGTTATTTGTAATTGCATTTACATGCACTGGTTTTTTAGTCAAAACAAATGATAAATTTAAAGATTGGTGTATAACACAGAGAGAACAACAATGGTAACTGAATGTTAGTTTTTAACATTGATTTATAAGAGTCCTAATTATTTGTGACAATTGTTCAATTAAACATGAGCTATGTGGCTTAATTGGAGCCTAGCAACTATTTAAACAGTTGCGTGAAAATAGAAAAGCTACTTGAGAAAGCTCGGAGCATCCGGGTGAAAGCGCTTGTGGATATTCTTTTGTCTTTCGTGTGGAATAAAAGATTTATACATTTTTTACAAACAACTACTGCTTGGTGTCTGGATTCCGTGGCGGACATTTTCCTATACATATAAATGAGCCAGAACAACAATAGTGTAGTGGTTACAGCATCCGCCCAACGTAAAGGCATTCCCGGTTCAAGTACGACTATAGCACATATTAATTCTGTAATGAATGCCTCTGTGCTGTAAAGCCAACATTTATACATGTAAAGGTGACCGTGTTCGCATGGGTCCGTTAACCGGATTCCATAAAAGTGGTACTTTCATAAGGAATAAGGCACATGTAATCCCAAAGAAGTGCCTGTAAACATATGTAACTCAGAATAAGGAGATGCAAGTGTCTGCGCTGGTGTACGCAGCTATTTGCATAGCAAATGTATGTTGTCTTGTACAGCTGTAACTTTTATATATATAGATAGATGTGTGTATATATATATATATATATATATATATATATATATATATATATATATATATATATATATATATATATACACATATACATACATATATATATATATATATATATATATATAGAGAGAGATATATATAGATAGGTAAGGAACGCCGAAAGATGAAAGCAAACATAAGGGCTGTGAAGGGAATCCAGAGCAAGTAAGGAATTATAAAGTGCTCGCAGCGTATGTCACATAAAGCTGCACAAGTGTGAGTAGAGCACCACTCTTCACACCAGAGGCAGGGTTATACCAGTGGCCATAACATCATTGAAGTGCTACGTCAACATTGTAAACAGACGGAATGTAGTACATGTTATGACCACCTGCACTTGTAACCCACAAATAGAAGTGGTTCAACACCCGTACACCTGTGAGGGACACACCCGTCTGGGCAGTTGTGTCCTGCAAAATGACAGTTATGGCACATGGCCTGTGAGTTCGGGAATGGAGGCTATATAGTGTGTGTAATGGTGTCAGACATTAATTTGTTGTATCAGAAACAGCTACATGTAATAGGAAACAGTATTATCAATTATAATGCTACATGAATAACCTTAACGTTTGCAAGCTGTGGAAGTCATCCGTTTACTACTGGCTGTGGGTATGTGTTGCCGTGCCACATGTGATAACTCTACATATTGGGTCTATAGGGCCGCCACCATTCTGAATGGCCAAACTGGAACTTGCTCTGTAGAAATGTCAGACATACCAGGGCAGAACATACCTACAGCCATGCATAGTACAGAAATATACATATCGGCATAAATCAAAGCATAGTCTAGCAGCAGTAAAGTTGCTTATGCTACTACATATGACATATCAACATATCAGGTATACAAGACCTGTAACAAGCAACTAGTACAGACATGTACAACATGAGAATGTCCCCTAATCAGGACAGTTGCAATGGCTAGAGTATTGTCCATACCGCTCAACTGTCCCTGCATTTCAGGTACGTCCCTGAGTTTGACTGAAAGTTTACCTCTGTCCCTTTTAATCCCTCCTAAAATTAGTGACTGTTGAAGGAAAGGTGGTGAATCACACTTACTGATTAATGACAATAAGTAAGAGTTATAAACTACTTTCACTTCAGAATATGTGTATTGAGTCATATGCTCTGATTCTGTCAAGGTTTCATTTTAATAGCACTACTTTTGTAAAAGTGTCCCTGATGTTTTCTTGACCTGTCCCTGATTCTGTAGAAATGTGTCCCCGATTGGTGGAGAGGTCTGGTATTGTCACATGAAATATGCCTAATGAGGGACTGTCCCATGCAAAGAGGGAAAGGTGTCACTCCTACAGTCTCCCGTCGTGCAGTCTGAAAGGTGGACAACGTGCAGTAGGTATGCGGTAGCATGACTCGGCAGACAGCTGCGTTAACAAACTCAAGTCACATGTCAGCATTGCAGAGTATCGGTTCCCATGTATTAGGCAGATGGGAGCAGATTGTATGAGGAACACACATATAATATGATTACATCACTGGACAGGCCACCGAGTCCGTACAGTCAAACGCCTGCCATCGCAAAATGGTTACACATACCTGATACTGTAGTCATGTAGTCCGATGTAATATGTATCACAAGGGATCGCACACACCCAGCGTGAGTGACAAATGTAAGCGGAAATGTCAGTGAGCGAGCGGCTGTAAGCGTGTTTGTCTATCAGTATGCCAGTAGTGCACTGTCAAAGAAATGTGGAATCTAAATGTGTATAAGGTGCTGTGACCAAAGGTCAGCAGTGCTTAACACTGTGCAAACCCATGCATAACTGCTCCCACCTGCTGGAATGTGCCTTACCCAGTCCGTATCCAAAAGCGTCGGTCTGTCTGCAAACAAAGAACAGCCCTATTCACATGTTGGTAGCAGTACCCTGCGCACATAGCTCATGTGAATTAACAATAGACCATGACATATGTACAGACAATATACCACACACACACCATACAGTGCAGTCATCCAACAGTATAGCAATGTACTTGCAGATATGTCCGGACCACTGGTGTATGCATGCCTGGCCGTCCTGTGTTTCAGTGTGTGTGCATGCCTAGTATGACTGTTACTCATGTTGTTGACCGACATTACTGTCATACCATCATGTGTGTGAGCATGCCAAGTATGGTCAACTGTATCGCATGTGTTACATGTCCATATAGTTAGTACTGTGTTGCTGACCCCTCCATTCTACACAGGCAGGTGTCATGCTGTGTCTACAGGGTAGCTAATGGTCATGTGGCATTGACAGTTGCTACATGTCTGCATAGCGTGGGGGGATATCCAACCACAACCACAGTCCTACACAGCACTGTGGGTGGTGCACATAACTCTCACATGTGTACGTTTGACGGGGGCACAGCCAACATATGCCGGGTATTCCATGTCAGTGTGTGGACCTATCTAAATTGCTGGTTGGAGGGATACCAGTGTACATCAGTTCCCAGCTTTAAATACCAGCACAGTGGTGTTGGACGTCCTAGCTTACACAACCTACATCAAACTGCCTGGCCTGCTGTAGTCTGTGTGTGTCTTAGGGGGTTGGAGTCATTCATTGGGCATATCCATAGGCCATTGTATGTTATTTGTCTGTATTGGTCCACATCTGTCCAGCTGCATGGAATGTGTGCGGGCTGTATGGACACACATGATGGTCAGACAATGATCTGCAGTGGGTTAGGACACCCTGTGTACTATAGGCTACCATTGTGACCCCTGTATGTGCTACAGAGGTCATGGTGCCACTATGGATGTGTAATGTCTGCTGCCCTAACATTTGGCCACCACAGTCACTTGTATGCTCACATACATACCATAGCAATGGGTAAATACATATTCTAATACAACTGCCACTTGTTAGGGTAATAGACATACCCTGGGTGTGTTCTGGACTTGAGGATGGTGCTGGAGGGCTGCCTATGTTGGATGCACACAGTGCACCTCCTTCATCCCGGGAAATTGGCCAAAGGGGGTTGGAAACCTTGGCCCCCTTTTAGAAAAATTTTTAAAAAGACATACCAAAAAAGGGCCCCCAAGAACATACCTTAAAAAGGGCCCAATGGCATTAAGGTAAAAAAAGGAAATTTTTTATCCCCCAATTAAGTCGGAAAAAAAAAAAAAAAAAAAAAAAAAAAAAAAAAAAAAAAAAAAAAAAAAAAAAAAAAAAAAAAAAAAAAAAAAAAAAAAAAAAAAAAAAAAAAAAAAAAAAAAAAAAAAAAAAAAAAAAAAAAAAAAAAAAAAAAAAAAAAAAAAAAAAAAAATTTTTTTTTTTTTTTTTTTTTTTTTTTTTTTTTTTTTTTTTTTTTTTTTTTTTTTTTTTTTTTTTTTTTTTTTTTTTTTTTTTTTTTTTTTTTTTTTTTTTTTTTTTTTTTTTTTTTTTTTTTTTTTTTTTTTTTTTTTTTTTTTTTAAAAGGGCAAAAGGTCTTGGGCAGCATTTTAAAGTTGCTTTTTGCCTACACATTGGGGGGACATACCCCAATTTTAGGTTTGGGGACCAACAACCCCGGGTACCATGTAAAAATGGGGGCCCCAAATAAATTGCTGGTTAGGGTTTTTCCATTCTAAATTCCCGCTTAAAAATACCCCCCCTGGTTTGGGAAAAATTTTAAACCCCCTCTTAAACCCTCCTTTAGTCTGTTGGGAAAGGGGTTTGGAATAAATTCTTTTTGGGCAATAAAAAGGCCATTGTATGTTTTTTGGTCTTGTTTTTTGGCCCAATTTCCCAAGTTAATGGAATTTTGTGGGGGCCCTTTTTTTGGACCCCCTGTTTTGGTAGAAAATTCCCCGGGGGGTTTGGAAGGTCTTTATTGTCCCCCTGATTCCCTAAGGGGGAGGGTCCCAAAAAAGGGGAAAAGGTGTACTTCGCTGCCCTAAATTTGGAAAACCCAGTAGGTATGCTACATACTCCAAAAAGGGGGTTTAAAAACTTCAATAAAACTGCCACTTGAGGAAACTTCCCTTGTTTCGGAAGGGGGAGGTTTGGTTGGGGGGCCCCCTATTTGGGAAATCACACGGGCCCACCTCCATACAAAGCCGGATGAAAAGGGTTTCCATCCCATTGTACTGTGTCCGGGTTTTTCAAAGGGAAAACCCCAGGGGTCCCAAATTGGTGTCAGTGAACCCCTTTGGTTTTTGCCTCCTTTGCCAAGGGCAGGTAAAAAATGGGGAGCTTTTGGGCTGCCCCCGGGGTCAGGTGTTCCTTAAAACCCAATCAAAACTGTCCCACCTTTGGCTGGTGGGGGCCTTCCCCCCCCCATCCTTTTCCTGCTGAAAACGAACCCCCTTTTAAATTTTGGTAGCATCCCCCAAAAACATGCTTATGTAAATTTAACTAGACCTGGATTGTGGGAAAAAACCAAACCCCCAAACTGAGCATCCCAAACAATGCCCCAAGATATGCCCGCCCGGGTGATCCGCCTGGATTGGGGTTTCAGGTGTGGTCCCCATTGCTGTTGGGTTTTTACCGAAAACGAAAACCAAATTGTTTACCCCCAAATAGGAACTGTAGGGGATGCCCAAATATTGGAGGGTTTTGCTACCCTTTCAAAGCCATTATCGGTCTCATAGCTTTCCAGGGCAGACGGGCCACACTGCAACTCATCCCCCAAAACCAAGGCCAAAACCCCCTTTTGGGGGTAATGCCTCCAGTGATTTTGGGGGGCCCCAACCTTTGCCACCAGGTGGGGGCCTCCCAAATTGTTGGTTGGGGGGAAAAGGGACCCATTTCCCCGGGGAAAATCCACCAGTGGTTTGGAACGTCCTAGCTTCACAACCACATAAACTGGGGCCTGCTTAGCTGTGTTGCTTGGGGTTGGGGTAAATTCTTGGGCAATCCTGGAGATACCCGATTTCCCCATTGTGCTGGGGAAAGGTTGGGGGCTGGACACCTAGGAAACCCAAAACCGGGGGTTAACCCCCCTGTGATTTTTTTTCCTTTTCCCCCCTTTTTATGTGTCAGGGTCAGGGCCACAGGTTTTAACGCTGCTGTAAATTTGGGCCACCCCATATTTTTGCCCCAAAACCCCCCCCAACCCCAAGGGGAAAACCCTTTAATAAAACCCCTTGGGTCAATAAACCCCTTTTTTCCCCCGGGGAAGGGTTTGTTAGCAACACACCCCCTTTAACCCCCCCAAGCCTTGCCATTTTTGGTTTTTATGTTCCCGGGTGGGGGGCCCGGGTCCATTTGGTTGGGTTTGTGTTGTCCCGGGCAGGTATCCCACCGGTGGTGTGGGAGCCCCAAAAACCTGTGTGAAAGGCCCCTTGGGCCAGTTGTTGGGTGGGGCCCCCCCCATTTTTCCCCTGCTGAATTTTGGTGCTAAAAATCCAAAAAATTTGTTTGTGACCCTTGTAAACCGACTAACCCAACCAAAACGGGCGGGCATCCCCCCAATGCCCCGGGAAGGTTGCACCCCTAGTTAGGTGTGAGGCGGGGGGCCCCCCCCGAGGGTTACAGAGCCCTGACCCCCCCCCAGGGGCTGTAATTATTTTGGGAGGGTTGCCCCCAGCGGGAAACCTAACAATAAAATTTTCCAGGGAACCAGAAAATTAAACCACCCTGGTTGATAAATGGGATACCCCTATTGTAACCCTCCATCTAAAGGGTTGGTTTTCAAGGGTTAGTTTATATGACCCATCCCCCAACCCCCAAAATTTTAACCCAATGCTATTGTGGCTCAATCCTTTTAACAAGGGCCCAACAGGTTTTGCCTTAACTTCAATATTCGGATCCCCAAGGGTTTCCCAGAACCCCTTTTCGGGGGGTCCTTCATCCCCTACCAACCCATCCCCGGGGACCATTTATGTGTTTCCCCAGCCATGGCGGGTTAAAAGGGCCCCAAAAAGGTTAAATCCGTCCCCCCAATCTCCACCACCCCACCCAATGTCCCCGGGTGTCCCCGGGGCTAAAAATTTTCCTTATGCCCACCCCGTAATTTACATAACATTATATTAATTTTAATTTCCTGGCAGTATTTTTATTTTAAATTTATATAATTTAATAAAATTTTATTCTTCCACTTTACTTTTTAAAATTGTGGTAGGGCATTTATTTCACAACATTTTTGGACCACATGACACCCAATGCTTCCCCCCCCAAATGAAAAAAAATAAGGCCACCTACTTAGGTTTTTCTAAAAAGGGCATGGTTTTTTTTGTTGCCCCCCCCTCCCATTTCAATAAGAGTACCCGCTGAAAAATTACCCCCAACCAGACCATTGGTAAAAAGGGGATTTGCAACCCATTTTTGGCAAATATGCCTTTTTGGGGAATATTATAGCCCCCAAAACCCGAACCCCCCAAAAAAAACCACCCACCCAGATCCAACACAATGGAAATGCCAAACACCCCAAAATTTCCATGCCCTTGGCCCCCAGAAACCAAAAAACCTGTCAAAGTCTCCCCACACTACAGCATTTGCAAAACCCCCAGAAGGGCGCTAGACCCCGGGCATCTCCCACACAAACTTTCTGGGTGGATCCCCCAAAACCAAAGGCAAAGAAACCCGAATAAAATTATTTTTTTGAATCTAAAAGGCATTATTTTAAATAAAAAAAAAAAAAAAAAAAAAATTATATCAACATACACCAATCCCTTACACACTAAGTTTAGGTTTTTAAACAAAAGGGCCACTACCAAGTTTAAACTGGGAAACAGGCCCCCTCCCAGAGGGTTTACTTCAAGGTTTTTTTTGGACATAAACCAAAAGGAAAGACGCCCCGATAGGGAATGTAGGGGGTTAAAACCCTGTTTTAAAAGGGGCTTACCTTTAAGGCACCCAAAAAACACACAACACACCCCAACACCACCCACAAACCCCAACACAAAAACCCAAACACACACCCCGGGCCAGGGGGGGAAATCGAAAAACCCCCTTTCTATTACCACACAGCATTAGCATTTAACAGAATGTTACCGAGTTTCCGGAACCCCACACTCCCAAGGCATATTTCTAGGTGGATGACATCACCCGGGGCAAAGACCCCAATAGGGAATGTATGGGGGTGACCCATCTAAAAGCTTTATTCTGCCCCCAAGGAGGGGAAAACAAACACCCCCCCCCCGGCAGGGTGGGGCAACTCCACCTAACCCCTTTAAAACACTAAAATTAGATTAAAAATGCTCCCAGTTACAACCCCCCCCAAAAAGGCAACCAGGGGGTGTTCCCCAAAGGAAAACCCTTTGGGAATTTTGGGGGGAGGGGAAACTTTCTTTCCCCCCGGATAAAACACACCAACAAACCAAACCCAAAACCCCAACAACACACACAAAGGGCCTGGGATGCTACCCCTTATTATCACACCCGTTTGGAATTTTACGGCCATCCAATTACAACAAGCTTTAAAAGGTTTTGGGGTGTCTGCAAACAAAACTGGGAAGGGGACAGTTTGGAATTACTGTGGTGTGTAAAAAACCCCGGCATTGGGCAAATCCCTTCCCCAACACTTTAAAATTGAAGTGCCCCAAGACAGCCCCTTAAACAGAACCATTTTGGGGAATGTAGGTCCACCCTAAAGGGGTAGGGGCTTTGTTCCAAACCCCCATGCAAAGGGGTGTCGGGCCATGCCCTTTTAAAAACAGGAAGGGCACAAAACAAAAGGTTATGGGATGTCCCCTTGAACCACCCAATGTACGGGGCCCATACAACTAAAGGGGGCCCATCACAGGATTCTCAGGGGGGGCACAGGGAAATGTACTTGTGCCCTAAAAGGCATATCATGTCCCTTGGAAGCAACCCATCCAACATTCCAAACACCTTTTGGTGATTTTCCTTTCCCCAAAAGGGACTGGGAGGCCCCAAACGGGCAACTTTTTGCAGACTAAAAACAGGGAAGACAGGGGCCATAGGGTGTTATCCCCAATGAATGAACCACTTTATAACCGGGTCCCTCAAACCAGGGGGGGCCCCCTGGGTCAACACAGGGTAAAGGATTTCATGAAAGAACACATGTTTGGAACAAACACATAAAATTTTACCCCCAACAATGTCCCATACCATGGTTTTTACTGGCCCTCCAAAAGGGCAGACAAAGGGGCTACGGGGCCAATCAGGATGCAAGGGAAGGATCCACTGTTAAAATGGTTTAACAAAACAGGGGGGGGTTTCCCAAGGTAAAAATTTGACTGTTCTAAAAAACCATTTTATATACAACATTTTCCAGGGGTTATGAAAGGGCCAATCACACACCAACAATTGAATGCATACCGGGCCTCCATGCGGGAAAAGTGGACCAACACCATGACAGGGAAGGTGGTTTGGGGCTTTGAAGCAAACCATCATGGTGAAATGTTGATGAGGAAAATTCCCTCTGTACAAACCCCTAAAACCCATCATTAAATCCCCCACCCATTGAATGTATTTAAATTTCCCCCTTGCAATGTAAAAACAGGAAAGGGAAGGATGTGGTGTACTTTAAAGTGGGGGCTCCACCTTTGCAGTGGATGTTTGTAAATTCACTGTGAAAAACCCACCCCCTTTCATTTTGCAAAAAACCCCCTTTCCCCTGTTATGGTGAAAATATAACAGCGGTGGGGTTTTACTAGGAAAGGTATTTGACATTAAATTAATCCCCCTTTGCAATAGGCCCCAAAAGCAAAAGGGTTTGGTAAAACCATTTTTCGGAAAAAATACGCTATTTTCTTTTCAGGGAAAAACATAAAATAAACCCCGGGGGTTTTATATTAAGTATTTGCCATTGTTTTCCATGGGGATATAGCACAATTGGGGAAAAACCCAATTGGGTTACAAAACCCCTACCTGTTTGTAGAGATCTTCATATGCATTAAAACAGGCTCCCAGGGTTTTTGTTGTGTACCAATACCACTTTTGGGGGGAAAAATAATTGAAATGACATTTGTGGAGTAGAGATCTGTACATACTGCAGTGTGGAAAGCATGACGAGCGTAGGGTGGTGTGTGTGTATCACACACATGTCAGCTATCTGTATGTGAATGACATTTGTAGACTCCACAGGGTGTGTGTGTGTGTGTGTGTGTGTGTGTGTGTGTGTGTGTGTGTGTGTGTGTGTGTGTGTGTGTGTGTGTGTGTGTGTGTGTGTGTGTGTCTGGTGCATGGAGTGAGGATGTATGCTACCATACAGAACAGACAGGATCCCTAACCCCTCATGGGGATGCAGTCTACTACCCTGTTGATGCCATCGGTCTCAGTCTTACTGGCTACCTGTACATGTTCATTCTTTGTGTTGCATCGTGTGGGTGCACAGTACTGTGAGGGTGATTACCACATAGGCAGGGGTCCTCACCTCAACACTATTGAGTGTGCTTTATAGTGTTGTTGACCCCGTGAGTGTGGGCATGTTACTGTATGTTTCAGTGTATGTCTGTGTGTGTTCTCATCCTGTAATGTGACAGGGTATTACTGCTACACAGTGAGCCCTCATGCTATCAAGTGGCCTCTAACGTTATCATTGGCCAGACCGCTGTGTAAACCCCCCCGCACCATGTCAACATACCTGTGATGTGACCTAGTATGGATGTCACGTCTCTAGCCACTGTAGCCTATTAAACAGCCCACATACTTCTGGATCAGTAGATGTGTGGACATCTGTGGAATGGTAGCCTAACAGTGAGGTTGAGGCTACATATAGCATGCTGGTATTGCCATACATGCCTGTGAGTACTCCACATTTACACATGTAAAACTGCAAACACTGCTACTTATTGGCACATGCAAGTAGACCTTAAGGGGGGAAGCAGGGCATCATTACCAACATGCTGTTACTGTTGTTACCAAGACACATACTGTGAATATCCAACAATGCACTCCAACTGCAAACACTGTAACATAATGGCACATGCAATTGGACCTTAAGGAGGGAAGCAGGGCATAATTACCAACATGCTGTTACCATTGTTACCAAGACACATGTTGTGAACATATAACAATGCATTATAAACTTTACTACATGGTATGTCTGGTGTGTGTCAACAGTACACAACTAATGTCATATACACTTATCTCACTATTCTGTTCACCCTGTGCATCAGACCATATGAGCATGTCCCTGCACCAATGGTGTGGATGACAGAGATGCAGCACAGGCATCATCATATGCACAGGGTGATAATGTTTACCAGGGGCATAGGCTGCACCAGTGGATGACATCATGTGTGTGGGTAAGGTCCAGTGAGCTCATTGGACATGTGTGGTCGATATGCATGTGGGTGTTGCAGTGCCCTACATATGTTTCTGCTGTGTGTGTGTATGTGTGCACACAGTTCTGCCTTTTGTCAGTCCTACACAGGGGTATTATTGACAGCTCCAGACTGTACAGACCAGGATGTACAGCTCACTGTGTCCGACCATGGCCATGTGATCTGTGCCTGCCAGGGGTTGCACAGGCACTACCAGGCGGAGGTACAGATTGGCTACTGTCCGATGACACTTGTCCACTGCAACTGGGTCCCCGCTGGGAACGTCCAGGGCCACATCCCCATGGCCTGCTGTGTCCTGGTGTGGACAGCGCAGCACCAGCTGCACTGCTACTGCTACCGGCACTATGGGAGCGGGCATGTGAGGTGGCTTATTCACGTTGACCTGCACTAGGTGGTGTAGTTGGCCTACGTCCACGTGGCGTACGCCTCACTCCTACCAGATGTTCCAGCACAGACAGCTCACGCTCACGGATTGCCATGTCACGGTCAAGGATTCCAACCATTTCACCCAATCGCCTGTCCAGAACATCAGCAATCTGCTGTTGTGCATTTGCCAATGCCTGGATGTTGTCGTTTAGAGTACGGATAGCAGCCCTCTGAAGCCTCTGCCCTTCACTGTTCTGCCGTTCAGCAAGTGCCTGTGCCGCCATTATAGTCTGGAACATGTGTCTGGTGACACCAGCTGCTGCTCTCTGTCCTGCAGGTGCAAGTCTGCCAGAGGTCCTCCTACGAGCAGTACTGGCCACATGCCTGTGTGGCACATCTGCAGTCATTACACTGACACCATGGTGTGGAAACACACCTTCAGTAGCCACCACACATTCCTGTTCCGAGCTAACACACGCTGACTGTCCTTCCTCTATGGCCACTGGTGATGGGGTATGTGTTGGCATGAGAACTGTGTGCGGGGAAGAGGGGTATATAGCTGGGATGGTAACCATTGGCACAGATTCAGCCCCTGACAACCCTGCCTGTACCTCATGCATATGTTCATCACTGCTAGTATCTGTGGGGATACTAACATCAGATGGACTGCAGGAGGGTAGCGCACCTACATCACCTGTGAATGCAAAGAAAGACTCTACATTACAATAGACACACAGACACACAAACACATAGACACACCATGCATGTGATTTGACAGACGGCATGCAGCATGCATGTGATACTGCAGATGGCATGCAGCTCAGACATTAATAGTGGTAGTTAGCATACCTCCTGGGTTGCACACAACAGCAAGCAGGTGTCATATTAGTAGCAGATGGCATGCAGCATGCATGTGATACAGCAGACGGCATGCAGCTCAGACATTAATAGTGGTTGTTAGCATACCTCCCGGGGTTGCACACAACAGCAAGCAGGTGTCATATCAGTAGCCATGCAGTTCACACAATCATGGTAGCAAGCATGCATCCCTGTGATACACCATGTGGACCAGCACAGGTTAACAGTACACATGGCTGAAGTGACCTTGACATGTAATCTGCTGATGTGTGCATTGACATGCATACATGTCTGACACAATGGTGTCCTGACACATGTACAGCATTGTAAGGGGTATCACATTGCAGTGTTGTCTGTATGCCCTACAGATAGAATGCACTTTTAGCAAATGTGCATGAGCATTGAAGGGTAGTGTGAGGCGTCTACATTGCTATACAGTGTGAAGTACAGATACTGTACCATTGCATGGCATCATGAGGCGTCTATAGTGCTATACAGTGTGTAATATGCACACAGTGCATAGCCATAACTGCGTGCATACACATTACATAACTGTGGATTGTGGCCCATGTCGCTGAGGTATATACACACCAAACCATGCTGTGTCATGTGACAGGTCACTGGAATACCTACGGATGACACCCCTGCACAACTACTACAAAGTCTTAGCTGCCTGGCAACCATGTCCACACATGGCAGACTTGTCAGTACACCATGTCCCACATGACATTAATGTACCACACACGAGGTGCACGGCTGACAGTGATGTCCTACAGAAGCAAGGGAAATGTACGGTATCTGTGGCCTGATGTGGTGTTAATGTTTGTGGAAGCTGTACAGGTGACTACTGTCATGCTATGATACAGTCGTGATGTTCAACACATCTTATATGGTCGAATTAAGTGACACCTCCACTAGCTGTGCACAGGCGTTTAGGATGTCCAGTGTTCCACATCAACTATATAATCAGTCAACTAAGGCTATAGTTGGACCATGTATGGACAATGTGCAGCAGGGTGTATACACATCGCAACTACTGTGTGGCTACATGTCTCTGGCCATCCTCCATGGCCATGTGTGAACATGTGTTGGCCAAATGTTTGTGATGGCCATCTATCTCACATGTCTGTATTGTCCCATATGACATACATGCATAGATGTCAGATATGTCACTGTCCACAGGGCTATGCAGACAATGGGTTGTATGTTTGGTATGTGGGGTATGTACTATGGGATAGTGAGACAATATTGCAGCCAGAACCCTACATGTCTGGGACATGTCAGATGGCACATCACAATGTGTGCACCCATTGCAGGGGCATATTACACAATGGTGACTCTTGTGGGCTGCCCATATCCCAGCTCACTGTGTGGTACTGTTTGCTTACCACACATGTGTTGTTCCAATGTATAGTACATAGGCCTACATTGAACACTTCCACCATTGTATGCACAGCTGTCCACACATGTAGCAATGACAGGTACTGTGGTTTCATGTCAGTGTTTCATTTAGTTTGTATATATTGCACATGGGTAGCCAGTGTGAATGATGACAGATGCGACCTGTATATTGTGACTGGACCATACATTATGTGTACATGTGTTAACTGGCCACATGGCATATAGATATATGCATTAACATGCCTGATACTGATAACTGTCTCACCTGCAACGGACTGATGTCTGTGCAGCACACCAGAGGTACCTGTATAGGGGTGACACAGCAGTTTGAACATTATCAATGACTGTATGACAGCCACAGGGTGCACTGTGCATGTTAACACATTCGCCTGTACAATAGCATATAGTATGCACATGTGTGCATACACAGGGTAGCATACTGTAGTATGTGGCATGTGTGTAAACATACATTGCATATGATGTTACATTACATATTGTACAGTGACACATGCAACTAAATGGGATATAATAGTCATATGTGCAGTAGTGACTTTCCAGGCAACTCCAGGCTCATTGGTTGGGAGACACCCACCTCCACGATGGCAGCTAGTGTTTGTGGATACTGTTCTGAGGGTGTCCCCAGGCTGGCCAGTAGCTCCTTGGTGTGTGTGAGTGGGGGCTGGGTTGGTGGGCCACCACCTGTTCCACCTTGTTCCCTGGCGATTGCATTGGCACGCTGTTTTGCATGTCATATCAGGTCTGTACAGTGTCTGCGCACCTGCTGGTAGGTGCGGTTATGGCCCCCCACATCATTAACCCTCCTGCGAAGGTCCTGCCACAGGTCGTCATGCTGCTGGGCATGCTGTGGCACATGGCTGTACAACACCTCATAGTTCTCATGGAGGTACGGGATGAGGGCATCATCCTCCTGGCGGCTATACGTTGGCAGGCGTGAAGGAGGCATTATCTGGAAGACATAATGATGGAGACAGGTCATAGTATCACAGAGATGTACAGAGATACAGCTGCACATACATTTGTATTAAATCTAGTACATCTGAACAGTTATCTTTGCAAATCATCATGACACTGACACAACTGCCATGTTTGTGTCACACACATGTAACACCCATTATGCATTGGATATCATCACCATATATGTGTGTCACCTCATTACATTGCTCACACTCCATGTGAATGCTGTCTTGATGTGGGCATGTCTGTTTGCCTGTACTGGTGTTCTTACCTATCAGCACATGCCTGGATGTGTCCACAGTAATGCTGTTGACCTTGATGCTGTGTATATGTCACATATCAACACATACACTGCCTTAATGGACATGAGCAGTGACAATGCACACATACACACGGAAACCTTTACATGCATGTGTTTTGCCATATACACCTACACGGCACTGTACAGCAGTTCAACATCCTGCCACGTATCGCCTGTGTTGCACATGTGATAGACATGGGACAATGGCTAGCCGGACGTCATTCACAGGGATGGTTATCAACTATGGCATGTACGGGCAAGGTGTTCTAGCTGTATCCGACAGCCATTTTGCCACTGCGAGGTACATCAGTGCCACATTACTGATCCAGACAGTTAATAGTACATCTACCATGCGGTCATCGCACCATGTATGACAGAGATGACATGTGCAGCTTTGATGGACAGGGTTGCATGGTATGGCAGGAGTATTTAACATGTATGGCACAGGGATCTGTCCAGCATGTGGCAATCCTTGTAGTAGGATGGTGGCTGTCCATGACGTATGTCTTTTGGCTCAGGATATGTATGTGTAGCATGTCCAACATCACAGTGTAGCACATGTCTTTATGCAAGGTAGCCAGCATGCTGCATAGTGAAGGTGAAGATTGTGACTGCTGGTATCACCCATCCACACATGGCCAATACCCCTTAAAGGTGATATGTGATCCGATATTGGTCACCTGAGTGCTGAGTATGCCTGTGCAATGAGCTCCATGCTCATGGATGGCACCCTGTCATGACATAGGTGCCTCGTATGACTACCTAATAGGCCTGGAGATGTCACCAATTCAGGGAGGTGAACTGCACAGCACCATCCCATACACAGTGTCCATAATGTTGACCGCTGCCAATGGGTACAGGGTTATTCACCTAGCAGTGACAATGCTATTATCAGCTGTCAGATTGTCCACATATGTCACACACCTCACCCACAAAGCCCATTCTGTATGCTGTCCACAACACTGAGACAGCTATTGCTCCTAGGTCATGGACATTCACATCCTTACATACACAGATGCCTCCCATTTGTCTGTGTGGTATGGGCTACACTGAGGGGGGAGTACACAACATTAACCCTGTTTTACGGTAGCTGCCACTGGTGTGATATGCACATGTCACTCAGACACCTTTTGTAGTGTTGCTTCTGTCAACAGGCCACTGGTAGAACACTCCTGTGACAAACAAAGGTACATCTAGTATACTCACTGTAGCTGGAATGCAGTATGGGTGATGATGCCCTATGACCTGTCACAGGTATGCTATGCAGTGTGCAATCATCCGTACTGTCATCTACTTCTGTACTGCTAGCATCTACGTTGATAAAGGTTCATAGACTTGCAGACCATACTCAGCAGGGTAATAGTGCAGTGCCTCCAGTTATGACTGTCATCTCCACTTGTGGGTTGCAGTGGGTTGATATTATTCAACACCCTATCTGTATTGCATATTCATGCTCAGCACTTGTTCAGAACATGTGAGCACTTCATGAGCTACTGATTACTATAGCACCCATTCCAACTCATGTCTTACAAGTACACTGTCTGTCCTTACATTTCCAGCTTGCTTACAGTACAACAGCTGTTGTACACACATAACTCACATATCTTGTGAGACATGGTTGAATATACAGGCATGTCCAAGTGTCACGTACCAGTTCTATTGCCTGTCTATATGATGAATATGGCAAACATGTGGCAATAGAGCAATTTTCTCATGTACACAGTCAATGCTCACCTCCCAACATACGACACTACAGCCTGTGGGAGATGCATATATGTAGCCATGCTGGGGGTAATGCTCTCACCAACCCAGACTGGACCTGACATTCATGTGGGGACGTTTAACATTTGCAACACACCCCACTCATCACATAGTCTCACTAGATCTCCACCACCACAGGCCACACATAGTATGAGTACGACATTTGCAGAACCTCTCCATACTCTGTGTAGGCACCAGAGGCAGCCCCCATTACCAAACACAACAAC
Organism: Protopterus annectens; assembly: GCF_019279795.1. Classification (NCBI taxonomy): domain Eukaryota; kingdom Metazoa; phylum Chordata; order Ceratodontiformes; family Protopteridae; genus Protopterus; species Protopterus annectens. Next base: position 697,515,141 of record NC_056746.1, on the reverse strand, counting down.
AATTACTTATAGCCCACAGACTCGTGTGCCCATCAACTACAGCCAATAGGGTGTTATAACATACCCAACACACTGGTCATAGGTGACTCTGTAGGCGGTCACACTGATACACCAGGGATCACTGCAGTGGCCGTACTGTACGGAGGTGCAGGTAACACATGGCTCTGCTGTTCACAGACAGGACACTATCCTAGAGAGGTGCCACCAGTGTAAACACTGTAGTTGGGCTTACACATAGACTTGCCAGACAGCATAGTACCTCACTATGTACCTGTGAAGCTATTACATGTCCTTTGTGCATGGTTAATTGAGTTGCTCTTCCATTTCGATTAGCTATCATGCTGTTACAGTGTCCCGTGACTACAAACCATATGTATCCTGTTATTGTGTATCGTACATGCCAATTGATGATACCTTTTGTTTGCATGATATAACAGTTGTGCTGTGTAGAATATCTGACATATCTACCTGCAATACTGTACATTACACATATTTTACACATTATCCCATAATGCTAAGCATACTTGCACAGCAGGACCACCTTAGGCATGTTATTGTCGTTATATACCCATACACATGCCTACTGTGACAGTATATCAACATATACTATCCCCTGCTATGGCACTTACTTGTTGGACACACCCTACCACTGACGGCGGGTGGTGTGGAATTGTTCTGTTTAAAGCCCTCATGTAACATCCCTTGTGGTGTATATTATGTTTACCTTGTGGCCCACAGCAGGACACAATTTCTACAAGCATTGCTATGCTCAACAAGACATCACTACAGAATACCTTTTCCCACTTTATGCATTGCGTACACTTTTAATTAATACAAAACAGGCTCTACGTACACTAACATACTGAGTGTTCTACAAACTTTGTTAGTGTTCTGAATCTTCATAAATCTCTCTCTTACACCTTTACTGTTTAAATGGTTCTATGGTATGAGCATACGGTTTGAATGTATGGCAAGTCATCCTTATATACATCGATACCTGTAACATGTGGTTTCCTGCCACCAGTTGGTGTTCCTGAGTAAATTATTACATGCACATCAGCTGTGCAGGTACTCCATTCACCAATTATGCGGCAACAGTGGGGTATAATTTAATTCTCCACTTGGGCATTGCCCTTTTGCCCTACCTTCAGGGAGAAGGCCTGTATGTGTTTTGCTGTGAGGAATTGCAACTGCTATTTGTAGAGACACGGATATTTTGAATTCATGTCCCCCGTGGATTGTGTGTGATGGCTAGAGTATGTGGTTCTACATGTGAGTATACCTGTCATCTCAACCGTCTGATAAGGGACTATTGCAAACAAATCCTGTAACATCGCCGGCTGTTCCATTATACAACAGCTACGATTTCACATGGAGCCTTTACAAATGTGTCTCTTACAAGGTATGTTAACGGTTTTGCAGATGTAATTGAGTGAGTGGATGTTTGTGATGCTATTACAGTCTGTATTGCAATTGTTTCGGGTGTGAGGGAGATGTAGGTGGGTGTACTTAGCATATACAGGTTTGTGGGGACTGCATTCCTACATATTCCATATATGTGTGTGGGCTCCTTCCCTAATTGAAGACCTCTCACTTAGTAGACTGAACTATGGTTGTTACAGGCTTATACATTGAGACATCGTTAATTGGTTTCTATATAGTATGCAGGTGAGGTTGATACTTCCATACCTCCAGAAATACAGCGATATGTAAAGGAATGTTACTAAATGACAGCTGTCTCTTGTATTTCTGTCACAGATATTTGCACTCATTGCAGTTGTGTTGGTGACTGAGCCTCTTTGGCATGGGTTGCCACCTTTTCAAATGGCCATAGTGGGACATTTGCAGGACACACATCGGTGTTTACAGGCCGACACTACCCACGGTCAGTACACAGGATAGAACATACTTTTATCCTGAATACATACTTATTCTTGTAGCACTTTAGCTACTTATCATGTTTCATGTAACGTTTACGTTTTGTAGATACAGGCATAACTATTTAATGCAACTGTTACATAATATATGGGACATAATTATGTTCTACAATCTCGGACATTTGCCCTTTTTAATATTTTTTGTCAGGACACAACTGCCCAGGGAGGGGCTGTCCCTCTTAAAGTGGGACAAGTGGTATCATATGCTTATGGCCAACTATGACCACACCTACCATACTGCTCTACCTCTGAGTTAGCACTAACAGACACATGATGCAAACACACACACACACACATTACAGTCCCACAGAAATGCACACGGCACCCTCAGCACACACATACACAGACTACAGCAATCACAAACACAGTTGAACACAGTACCTTCATGGACCGCAACACCGGCAGCGATAACTAAATGTCCCTTAATATCGCGATAATATTACACACGGTTCCAGTGTTCCGGTACTGTGTTTTTTCGGTCTTTAAGCCTCGTGATTACGCGTGTCGGTATGTGACACATTCCATAGTTGGCAGTATCCTATTTATTTCTACCTCCATGGTTGTGTACATGTCATTGACCTATCTATATATTTGCAGATATAGGTGAATCCGTATATATCAACATATATCTCTCTATCCCCCTTTCTATCCCTATTATATATATGTATATATACATATATATATATATATATATATATATATATATATATATATATATATATATATATATATATATATATATATATATATATATACATATATATATATATATATATATTTGTAAGAGAAAGTGAGAGGGAGAATACACCTTTCATTGTGTACATGTCGGTGTATACTGTTTCCTGGACTCTGCACATTTGTGTTTGAACCTGTCACATTACACACCTGCCATTGGTACATCTTGGGTAGCTTAGTGTTAGGTGCTTGTGTACATGACTGCGTGTTCTACTCCTGGCAGTGGTCGTTTTACACTTCGGAGCAGGCACTATTAGTACAGGAGTGAATAATGCTAGTTTCACATGTTCTGGACATCACTGACCATGATCTGTGTGATATTCAGAGAAGCTTGGCCCTGTTTCGTGCATATCCATAAGGTCATGTTTAAACAACGCTTACCAGCACTGGGCAATGTATATTCCCACTAACATGTGCTAAACCTGATCTGATGACCTGCATCCACCATCCATTATTCGTGCCTTCGGGATAACGTGATGTCCCTTGCAGAACGTGGTGCCGGGAACATGCACGACAGCCAGTGCATTTACCACTTGGGCAACTGGGATTTGTACACGTGTTATGGAGTTTTGTATGTGGACTGTACTATGGCTGTTACTCCATACTGCAGTCAAATGGGTAACTCAGTTAGTTTACATATGAATGAGAACTATTAATGGTATGTCCAAGTGATGTTTAATGGATGTGCCCCAGCATTAGGAATGTATGTCACAGTGAGCCACACACTATAATGTGCTACACCTTCACACAACCATAGGTGGAGCATGCTGGGGTGACAGATACCTGTCATGGGTACACCCCATGCTTTGCCACTACATCCATGATTACATTGTATGGAGTCCCTCATTTACATACACCAGGGAATCCATGCAGAGTGAGCGGGGAACAGTGATTACACACATGGATCCCGCAATTGGCTCGGCTCCACTGAGGGTGAGTTGGTTACTCGATGTGGTGGCGACAGCAGACACTGTTTGCCTCGATTGATGAATGGCCACTGACAATTGGGCATGTACCTACTGATGTACCTAGGAACCTATACATACAGCACCCACATATGCAGATAGGTGCGTGTACTGTTCAGGTGTTGACATTTCTTGTTCCAATAGCTGTTGTGTGTGCAATGGTTGAGGGCTGCCTATGTAGGATTCACACAGTAGGCCACCTATACATTACAACTTACAGGTGGTCGTGTGTGTGTGCCATCCATTTTACTGTGTGCACAGGTGGAGAGGTGTGTCAGTCCATAGGGGCCTACACTGTCAGAGTATGTGCTATACGTTCCCTCTTTGCCAAGGCGTAGGCATATTGGGCACGCCTCCGTCTGCCTACTGGGGCTGGCACAGAGTGTTCATGGTCTGAATCCTTCTGTGCCTGTGATGGCCTTGGCAATTGTGATGGGCTATGAGGGCCTTCACCATTATGTCCCTGCTGCAGCTGTTTCCACAGGATCATATTATGTAGCATGGCATATACTATGAAGATGTGGGCACACGTGCCTGGAGAGTACTGCAAGGCTCCACCAGATATGTCCAAGCAACAGAACTGTAATTTAAGCATCCCGAACACACGCTCTATGATGATTCTGGTTTGTGCGTGTGCCTCATAATGGCGTTCTTGCATGAGTGTGTGTGCATTTCTGATGGGAGTCATCATCCACGGCTCCAGTGCATAGCCAGCATCCCCCACAAGGTGGCCATGTGGGATGTCCCCCCTGACAAATACCTGATACAGCTGTGAGGCATGCCAGATGTGGGAGTCATGGTAGCTTCCAGGGCTGCCAGCACACACATCCATGATAATGTCCTGGGCATTGCACACGTCCTGGCAGTTGATGGAGTGGTATCCCTTGCAGTTTATGTAGAGCCTACCATGCTCACCAGCTGGTGACTTGATATGTATGTGCGTGCAGTCCATTGCACCCAGTACCTCCGGGTAGTGTGCCACATGGTGGAAGTGACGCATAATGCTGGATAAACTCCTCCTGAGTTCGGGGAAAGTATATATGCTCATTGGCATGTGGTAACATGGCATCCAGGAACTGGTGTAGTACCCTGGATGCTGATGCCTGTGAGATCCCCATTATATCTCCAGTTGGCCTTTGAAAGGTATCTGTGGCTAGTATTCACAAGCTTACACATACCTTCGTGTCCACTGGGATGGGTTCCCCTCTGTTGTTTCTGGATCTCAGACGTGGCCGGCACAGCTCAACTATTTGCTGTAAGATATCCCTGTCCACCCTGTAATGCTCTACTATCTCCAAATCATGTAGCCCCTGGTAGGTTACCCTTGGTCTGAACACTCTTCTCCTCCTCCGGGCCTGCGGTGGTTGTCAGCCTCATCCTCCACGACACCTTCAGTCACTAACACATGGTGATGAATCACAGCTATGGCAGCTCCCAACATGTGCATTGTAAAAGTTCCCCATATGTTTACACCTATGGTGCAGCATTTGGGAATATACAGGTGTGTGTGAGGTGCTTTCACACTTTATACTATTGTGCTGTGAACACTATGATGTCATAGGGTGTGTATGTACGATCGTAGCTACAGGGAATCTTATGTGTTTTACGACAGGAACTACTATTGTGGTGCCTTTGGTGTTGAATTACATTTGGCTGCCGTGGATTACCTCTTGCCCTTTGCTTTACATTTCTTCATGTTTCACCTCCCATTTTCTGGCATGCATCCAGCAGCCTGCTTTCATTTGTACTTTCCTAAACCTTGCTTATCTTGCATAATGTGTTCTATGGCCAGTCTACTGCAGGTTTGCTTTGCTCTGCTATGACAGTTCTCTTTTCTTTGCAATCCGACACCTCCTCTATCCTGTTTTGCAGGTTTCTGCGAGCAGACTTGTCAGCTGCCGTCAATTGCCTGCTGTGAGTTAATAGGTGTTAATTGCTCAGTTGTACTCCAATTACCCTACTGCAGCATTTCCTTATTTGCTTCCCCTGATCTTCCTGTTTGAGCTATGGTGCACGGCGCGTGCGTCCGCTTACCAGGTTTCAGGCATGTTTTCATCCCCGTACACATGCGCTTTCGGGCACCATATGTGCTCTTAGGTAAACAACGCTATACCTACCTCCCCACCCCTGTCCTGCGGCTTTGCTTAGTAATGGCCAGGCTGGATTTGCATTGCTCCAATGTTCTTACAGCTACGGTGGCACACCCCACTGCTGATGTTCATATATACCTCTAAACCACTCCTTGGTGTTATAGCGCTGCGCCGTATGGTACATCCTTAGTCCAGTGGGACATTTGCGATTCACTATTACCTGCCTCATTTGCATGGCATTGACTATTAATTCCTAGTTACCGCTCTGAACACTGTCACAGATCCTTTGCAACCCTTGCAGCTTGGTTGTGGTGTACCATGCATACCATTGAGTATTATGGTGAAATCATGATTTGTATTACATTGTGATTTTATAACATTTGTATATATTTTCTTTGTGTTCCCGTTTGCGCACACATGCCCTGCGGTTGTACTTTGCATTACTGTGGACATGACATTAAATGTTGTTTCTTAGATGTTGTGCATCTTTTCTTATGCCATTGGCTGTATATTTAGCCATTGGTATATGTTAACTTTGTAATACATGAGTCTGGTCCACTTTCATAGCTCCGATGTTCTGTTTGGAAAAATGTAAACCGTGTTTTTTGGTTTACATTTCTGTGGGCTTACGCTATGCCTGCACCAATTCATGAATCACTATGTACCTTCATTTGCATGGTGCGGCACTGCGCATGGTGTGATTAGCATACCTAAGCCGAGGGCTGCGCAGATCTGGCGTACACCAGTAGTGCACGTGGAATTGGATCGTACCTGAATCGCTCGGCGGTCATATTTGGCGTTATACCACCTACGCTACGCCTGCGCCTGGCGCAAGCTTCATGAATCCCAGGGTATGTCTTTTTTGGACTTCAAGTACTACAAATTTGAACTTGTGATTGTTGTACTCACTAATGTGTCTAGCAAGTGCATTCACTTCACTAGCATCCCTTATATTCCTAAGGTGTTCAGTGATGCTATTTTTAAGCTTACGTTCCATTTTCCCAACATAAAAACATGGGCAAAAGGAACATAAAACACAATAGACCACTCTTTCAGTTAAACAACTACACCTCTCAGGTATTTTTATTTTTGTTCTATTAATTTCACATTCACTGACTTCCAAAATGAAAGGGCAAAAGTGACATGTCCCACACTTAATCATCTGACTCTTCCTATAGATTCCATCATTATTATGTTCGAAAATGTTCTTCAAGTTAGGGCCCTTCTTGAAAACACACACATGTTTTACTCCTAAGATTTAAAAAATTCTCTGTCACTACTCATCATCATCTTCTTTCAGCTTTTCCTGTTAGGGGTCGCCACAGCAGATCATCTGTTTCCATTTCTTCCTGTCCTCTGCATCTTGCTATGTCACACCAACCACCTGCATGTCCTCTCTCACCACATCCATAAACCTTATCTTAGGCCTTCCTCTTTTCCTGTTACCTGGCAGCTTCATCCTTAGCATCTTTTTCCCAATATACTCAGCATCCCTCCTCAGCACATGTCCAAACCAATGTAATCTTGCCTCTCTGGCTTTGTTTCCAAACCTTCCAACCTGGGCTGACCCTTTAATATACTTATTCCTGATCGTCCACCCTCATCACACCCAGTGCAAATCACCCAGTGCAAATATTAACATCTTTAACTCTGCCACATCCAGCTCTGACTCCTGCCTTTTTGTCAATGCCACTGTCTCCAACCCATATAACATTGCTGGTCTCACTACCCTCTTGTAGACCTTCCCTTTCACTCTTAGTGGTACTCGTCTGTCACAAATCCCTCCTGACACTCTTCTCCACCCACTCCATCCTGCCTGTACTCTCTTCTTCACCTCTTTTCCACACTCACCATTACTCTGAACTATTGATCCCAAGTATTTAAACTCATCCACCTTTGCCACCTCTACTCCTTGCATCCTCACCATTCCTCTATCCTCCCTCTCATTCACACACATACATTCTGTCTTAATCCTGCTGACCTTCATTCCTCTTCTCTCTAGAGCATATCTCCACCTCTCCAGGGTTTCCTCCACCTGTTCCCTACTCTCACTACAGATCACAATGTCATTTGCAAACATCATAGTCCACGAGGACTTCTGTCTGATCTCATCTGTCAACCTGTCCATCACCATTGCAAATAAAAAAGGGCTCAGAGCTGATCCTTGATGTAATCCCACCTCCACCTTAAAAGCATCCATCAGTCCAACAGCAGACCTCACCACTGTCACACTACCCTCGTACATATTTGCCCTTTCATTTTGGAAGTCAGTGAATGTGAAATTAATAGAACAAAAATAAAAATACCTGAGAGGTGTAGTTGTTTAACTGAAAGAGAAGTCCATTGTGCTTTATGTTCCTTTTGCCCATGTTTTTATGTGGGGAAGACGGAACAAAAGCTTAAAAATAGGATCAGCGAGCACCTTAGGAATATAAGGGATGCTAGTGAATTGAATGCACTTGCGAAACACATTAGTGAGTACAACAATCACCAGTTCAAATTTGTAGTACTTGAAGTTCAAAAATGATATAATAGGGGGGCAGCCTGACCATATTTACTCGAAAAAGCTGAGTTGCTATGGCAATTTCGACTTGATGCCAACCACTGGCCAGGCTTAAATGACAGCCTTTCCATATGCAGTCTGCTTAAATTGAGGGCTCTAGATAGGTAAAGCATTCCCTTTACATATGGATATGGTACAAAAATGTTTTTTTTAATGGCCTTCATACCTGTTGTTTGTATATGTACATGAAATTTATTCATTTGTTCCTAATGGATTTTTAACTGCATGCATATTTTACTTATATGTTTTTATATACATAAATAATTTTTTAAAAGCATCTTAAAAGCATTTTTATATATACACATATTTACATATTTATTCTTGTGTTTATAATACATAGTTTAGGGTGTTGACATTTGCACACTCAGTTTTTATATGTATTTTTATATTTTGATATTTATACTGTTTTGTGCTGAAACATTTATGTGTAGTGTTTCAGACTTCTGTTCCAGAAGACTGTTTCAGACTTGGGAGTGGTTTTCACTAATCCAGGAAGTGATGTCATGTATTTCCTATTTAAAACAGTTTATTTCCTTAATTTCCTTGTATCTGATGAACATCCTGCTTTATTTTTTGGAACGAAAGCGCTTATACCTTCTTGTTTGTCTGAATAAAGAAAGCATCCTTGTACTGAATTGTACTGAACTGGACGTGTTGGCTTGATTTAAAGCACACATTGGATTATTTCAGGGCTCACTGGTTCTCATTGCTTGCATATTGCTTGTGCGATGATTTTCTTGGTGGTTTGTGCATTTTTTTCGTCTTTTACTAATGAAGAGCTTTGTTTGATATAGATAGGTAGTTTGTTCCTGAGTATGGGAAGTCTCTGGGACAGGAATCTATCCCTCCAGCATGTTCTGTTTATTGTGGTGACAAGGTTTAGGTCCCTAGAGCGTGTAGCTTGGAAGGATTGGTATTTCTTTAAGTGGAGCATGTCCAACAGCTCTGGGTTTGACATAGCTTTGTATGTTAGGCAGAGATTGCCTCTGTAGGCGATATGCAATGGAGTAAAGCTGGGGATTTTTGAGACAGTCTGCATAGGGCATCTGTTTGAGGTCAGTAATCCTCTTTGTGAGGTATTTCTGTGGCCTTTCCAGTTGTTGTAGATGTCTTGTGAGCTACATACCAAAAGGGGAATTGTACTCTATAATGGGTCTAATGAGTGATGAGTAGAGGGGAACAATGACCTCTTTTTTCCTAGATGAGAAACCTTTTGTGATGAGGTGTGCCATGTAGAAGGATTTCCTGACTACTGTGGCAATGTGATTATCAAAGGAGAGAATACTGTCCACCTGTGTCCCAAGGTCTCTTATCACACTTTCAGTGTTAGGTTTACTACCACCTATGTGGTAGTTCATGGGTACAGAGTTTTTACCAAAGGGGATGACAATGCACTTTTTGGCATTGAGCTTGAGGCCATGGCTTTGACACCAGGCATCTGTCTCAGTGAGGCCCTTTTGTAGGATGTCCACATTGTTAGGAGTTTCAATTATGGATCCTAGTTTGCAGTCATCTATGAGCTTAATTAGCCAAAGACCTTCTCTGTTAGTCTGTACTTCAGAGAAGTAGATACCAAACAGGAGAGGACCCAGGACTGAACCCTGTGGTACTCTACTTGTCACTGGTGTGAAGTCGGATTTGGAGTCTGCTACTTTCATGTGTGGGTTCTGTCAGTGAGCCAGTTGGCAACCCATCTTGTGACATAGGGATTTATACCTAGTTTAGTGTGTTTATCTATAACTCCAGAGTGGGGGGTGGTGTTGAATGCCTTGGCGAGATCTAGATAGGCTGTGTGAACCACCTTACCCTCATCTACGGCTTTGGTGACTGCTTCAAAGAAGTCTATCAGGTTTAGGAGACATGATCTGCCTTTTACAATCCCAAACTGGGTGGGGTCCAGAGTTTGGAGAGTACTAATGACTTTGTTTATAAGTTCCATCATGATACATTCCATGGCCTTGCTGACCAGACTCGTCAGGCTAATGGGGTGCTAGTTCCTGGGGTCCATGGTGGATCCCTCTTTGTGGAGTGGGATAACTGTCGCTGTGCACCACTCAGTGGGCCCAAAGCCTGAGGTGAGGCTATGATTGAACATGGTACTTAGGTGGGGTGTCAGTTCGTTCTGTAGTCCATGTAAAATGCAGTCTGGGATGTTGTCAGGTCCCATGGATGCTGTGTTCTTGGCTTTGGAGAGTGTGGTTTTTACCTGTGCAGCTGTGATTACAGGAACTTTGCATTCTTCCAGTATAGAGAGGGGCCCTTTAGGGGGTGGGGGGTAAAGTTAGCACTGAATCTATCTGTCAGGATGTTGGAAATATCAGTTGATTCTGTATATTTAGTGGCATTGTACTGTAACTCAGAGTAGATCTGAGTGTTGCCATTGAGATTCTTGTCATAGCTATAGAATGCTTTGTGGTTGTCTTTAGAATCAGTGGCAATTTTGTTTTTGTAACTAGCTTTGGAGGATTTTATGAAGGATCTCAGCTTCTTATTGAGGCTGACCAGGGGGTTCCTCCAATCATGGGATTTTACTATTTTTTGCAACAGTTTCTTTCTTCTGTTGTAGAGTTTGTTTATGGCAGGGGACCACCAGATTGACTTCATTTTTTTTGGAGGATAGCATCTTAGTTCTGTTAGGGATTGCACGATCCATGAACTCATGTAAATGCTTATAAAGTGCATTTGTGTAGGATTCAGCAGTTGTACCTCTATTGTCCATCTGCATGGATGTTGTGAAGTTTGCCATTTCTGTCTTAAGAAGCTTGAAGTTGGCTTTGGAGAAATTTTTTATGGTAGTTTCCCTAATGGGGGGTGGAGGCGGGATGTGGATGTCTAGGGTGATTAGCTTGTGGTCGGATCTGACCAACGAGGAATTGACCTTTGGTGTGGAACACCGGTCACCCATGTTGGTAATGACTAGGTCTAGGAGATTGCTGCCCCTGGTGGAGGTGTGGATAAGTTGATCCAAGACGGTGGAATTTATGAATTCCAGAAAACGTTGAGCAAAAAAGTTGGTACATGAGTAGTTTTCCCAGTTAATGGTGGGGTAGTTGAAATCACCCATTATTAGGGTGTTGGGTTGTACCCTGATATTTTACAGTGTTTCAAGAAATGAGGAGTGGGAATCCTGGGGCATTGTGGGGAATCTGTAGCAAGCTACAATTTCAATTTCGGTCTTGCCCAGAGTTAGTTGCACTTGGATAATCTCGGATGCATTATGCTGAGCAACTAGCCTGGAGGTGTGGATATCCTTAATGAATATGGACACGCCTATGCCTTTAGTGTTTAAGTCCAGGTTAGGTGGCCGAAAGGTGTGGTATGATTTATAGCCTGGTAAAGCAGGGATGCTTTCTGGAGCCTTGAACCAGGTCTCTGACACTGCACAGATGTCGATGTTCTCCATTTTAAGGAGTGCCTCGAATGAGTGCATTTTGAGGTTTAGACTTCTAGCATTAAGTAGCATTACCCTCAGATTTTGCTTGCTTGTACCTGTTATGGTGGTGAATTTGTCATTTGAACCTTGCCTAAAAAAGGCACTATAGAGGTGGCAAGAGCCTTAGCCAGTATCTGGAATCCCAAGGGTGACAGGTGCAGGCCATCTCTGACAAAGCATCATGGTCTGTTGATCATGTCATCCCAGGCAGACAGATACTGGATCTTCTTAGAATGACACCAGAAGCTTAGCCAATTGTTGAAGTCAATCATTTTGTCCTTGTACTGAGGTATCATTCTGGGCGATGGCAGGATGCTACTCAGGGCTAGGGTCATACCTGTCTGAGCTACAAGATCGGAGAGCTCTTCCATGTCTCTTTTCAGGTAGTCCAGGGAGTATGTCTCAGGTTGTTCACACCAACATGGACAATGATAGTCATATTTGTACTTGTTGTGGAGTGATCTGAGTGCGTGGGTTATGTGACGGATCCTGGCACCCGACAGGCACCTGATAGTAACCTTCTCCTTGTTTAGCCTGGTGAGTGGGACATCAGTGTGCCTGACTATAGAGTCAGTTATTACTAGTGTGTTGGGTACGTTGTTTTGCCTTATGGGCTGTGGTTGATTGGCACACTGAGTCTGTGGGCTATGTATCATTTAGGTTGTGTTGGGGGGTGGAGGTTGCTTGCGTTTCTGCTTTGGAGGTCTCTGTTGCTTGAGCAAATTATTATTGAGAGCCTCTGTGAATGTTTTTGTGTTTCTATGTGTGGATTTTGGTGGTGCAGGTTTTGAGGGACTATGTGATGAGTGTGGTATGGTGCAAGTGTTTACCTTCTCCTCTTGACTGTCTAGTCCAGTCTTGGCTGAAGAGAGCTTTGCTTCTAGTTTGGCTATATAAGTACATCTCTCACAGGTTATAGTGTTGGGTGGTAGGAGGAAAGGGTTGTCTGTGTACATGAGGCAATTGCTGCATTGCCCCATGATGCCCAGATTCATCAGGTAGACAGGAGAAAACACCAGGAGCTGACCCTTAGACATGCCTGGAAACCATAAGTCATGACCTAGGTGCAGTGTAAAGAGACAAACAACACCTGAAACCAGAAAAGCTGCACCATAGACAGTAATTACACCCATACTAGGCCATGGTGCTGTGATGGGATAAGTATTTACTAAACTTACAAAAACTAAAATGTTCTTCATCATAGCTGAGTTTTTCCATCTGATGTTCCTTCCTCACTATACCACTGTAATGTTATAAAGCCAATGGTCTGGGTAAGCCTAACTACCCAGTTAACATTTGTGCAGCTTGTTGCCTGATACAAAGTCATCTATAAGAAACACTGCCCAAATCTTTTTCTGCTGCTGGCATGGCACCAACCCTTCAGGCAGCTAACATCTTCTTCAGTATAGCAAATGAAAATCTAAAGACAGGCTTAAAAGCTGAGGATAGACTTCTTAGTCACTATCTTCTAGAATCATGGTATAAAACACCCTTTAAGAACAGGCATATTGAAAGTCTGCCTCTATTCTACAAAGCACTGAACTACTCCTACCTTAAAATTAAGGATCATCAGGGATGTGGTATTACCTGCACATGGTTACTACTATGCTTATTGACTTATGGTTTCCAGACAAATAGCCCTTTCTGGTGTTCAGTTATTATAAAAACAATATTACATGTATTCCAGGGAACAGTGTATTACAAAGAAACAAATTGAAAATATACAATAAATTCACCCCTTAAGTTGCACAAATGTTTAAAACCAATGTCCTTACAAGATAGCTTTATCTTACATGTTTGGTGTTACCTGCTCATGACTGATTTGGGATCCTTGACAATGTTGGCATTACCTGTGTAATGGTCACTAAGTGTTAGTCACTGCTAACTCTTGTGTGATACTTTTGATGACCAGGTTTCTTTTTTTAGCTTGTGTTTAGTTTATATAATGCTGTTTAGCTGCATGTATTATCTGCTTATTAGCTTATAAATCCTGTTAACCATAGTGTTCATTTGTTGCGAAACTTTTCTTCCTGGAGTTCTCTGAAAATGGGCATTGATCTGCAAGGCTCATCTGGTTAAGATATATACATAAATTAATAAGCATTTCAGAGTAGGTTCTGCAATTTAAAGTGAGGTGACTGTCTCATGTATTGGCACAAAATTTGAATGTACATCGTCTTGCTAGCGTCTTGTGAGCATCCACATACCCACCGCGGGATAAGTAAGGAGCAGGGCAGAAACCATGTCTGATTAACTCAGCACCAGTACTCACACAGGTGTAAAACCACCTCAGCTGTACTGATACTTCCCGACATCCTACACACACTGCTTTTCTTTCACAGCAGTGAGGGGACAGTCCACACCCAAGAACCTATTTCTATTCACATAAATGTCCACTTAACTTTGCACCTCACTATCACCCATTCACTTGGTGGTGGTGATTTCAATAATCAGCTTGGCAAAACCTATGAGAGCATATATTTTGTTATCATGAACTTGGCTCAACAAATAAAATGCAACTCTTATCCGAATGCTGCAGTATAAATATGTGTCTGGTGGCATCCACAACCATTTACTATACTGTGTACTTGAAAGGTGGGGGAACAGATCATTTCCAAAGCTTAAAAGAGTTTATCTGTTCCAAAGAAATTAATCTTGGACAGAATACTGTTTTATTGCAGAATATATATGCAGACATGCCAAACATCCATGGGCAATTTTGAGGATGACTAATCCATTTACTGTATGTCTTTGTGATATGGGAGGAAACTACACCATTAAGCAATAACCGAAATAGATACCATACAGAAGCACCCTCCTCAAAATAAACTGAACTGGAAATGATGCTTTGTGATTCAGCAGTGTAACCACAGCAGCACTATGCTAGTTTTTGTCCAGTTATGCACTACAATAGTTGTTTAGAATGTAATTATAGTAGAAATCTGTATTTGTATTTGCATGTTGTTGCCTTTTGGATTCTAGAAGCATTATGAACACAAGAACAATGCTGACTCTTTATTTACATACACTATTTGTAAAAATGCTCCAGCTTTAAGAACAGTAAATGTATATATATTTTTTCAGATTACCTAATATACACTGATGACCTCAAAGGGCTAAGGCTAAGAGCTGCTAATAAGCTGTATTTTGCAGCCCTGAGTTTAATTACATCTGTCTGCTCCCACAAACTTAGCAATACTGGCTTTGTTTAGTGCTGTACTTTTGAAGTACTGACCTTTCTGAGAAGTGTTAAACTGGAGCCACATCTACCTCTGATGGGGGTAGCTCAGGAGGACAGAAACAATCCTATAGCACTTATAAAAAAAAAACAGGAGAAATTCCCTGGTGATCCAGACAAATTTTCGGTTGTCAGTATGAGTTCATAGGTTCATAGTTAGGTACTAGGCTATCTCCCCAAAAGCATTTATAAGCCTAGCCGGAATGTGTTGGCTTTCGCTGCCCCTTAGATTAGTCTCCTGTGCCTCTGTCCAACAGAGCCACTGAAGTGATTCCCGGGGTAAACTTCCTGTTTCCCATCCACCTATAAAGGTTTCTCTTGAAGAGTGTTAGTGAGGAGCTCTGTCTAATGTAGACTGGAATCTTGTTGCAGAGCATGGGAAGTCTCTGGGACAGGAATCTATCCCTCCAGCATGTCCTATTTATTGTTGTGGTGAGGTTTAGATCCCTAAAGCGTGTGGCTCGAGGGGATATGGTTTTCTTAAGGTGAAGCATGTCCATCAATTCTGGGATGGATATAGCCTTGTATGTCAGGCAGAGATCACCTCTGAGTAGGCAGTATGCAACCGAGTACAGCTGGAGTTTCTTCAGTCGAGCTGCATAGGGCATCTACTTGAGGCCAGTGATCCTCTTGGTGAGGTACGTCTGTGGCCTTTCCAGCTGTTGCAGGTGTCTTGTAAGGTACATCCCAAATGGGGCGTTGTACTATATGATGGGTCTGATGAGTGATGTGTAGAGGGGCATAATGACCTCTTTTGATCTGGACCCTTTTGTAATTAGGTGGGCCACATAGAAGGATTTTCTAACCACTTTGGCAATGTAATTATCAAAGGAGAGATTAATATCTACTTGGGTCCCCAGATCCCTTATTTCATCTTCCATATTTAGCGGGCTGCCACCTATGTGGTAATTTGTGGGTACTTTGTTTTTGCAAAGGGGATGACTATGCACTTTTTAGCATTTAGCTTGAGGCCATGGTTTTGACACCAGGTATCTATCTCAGTGAGACCCTTTTGGAGGATGTCTGTTTCAGCCAGAGAGTCAATTATAGCCCCTAGTTTGCAGTCATCTATGAACTTGGTCAGCCATAGTCCTGCTGTGCTTGCCTGTACCTCTGAGAAGTATATGATGAACAGGAGGGGTCCTAGGACTAAGCCCTGGGGAATGTTACTTGTAACAGGTTTAGAGTCAGACCTAGGTCCCGCAACTCTTACCATGTGGGTTCTGTCCGTGAGCCAATTGGCAACCCATCTCATGATGTAGGGGTTTATGTTCAGGCTGGTGAGCTTGTCTATAATACCAGAATGGGGAATGGTGTCAAAGGCCTTTGCGAGGTCTAGGTAGGCTGTGTGGACCACCTTTCCCTCATCTATAGCCTTGGTAACTGTCTCAAAGAAGTCCGCCAGGTTTAGGAGGCATGATCTGCCCTTAACAAAGCCGAACTGCGCATGGTCCAGTGTTTGGAAGTTCTCAATGTCTCTGTTAATGAAATCCATGATGATGCGCTCCATAGCCTTGCAGACCAAGCTAGTCAGGCTTATAGGGTGATAGTTACCAGGATCTGTTGTGGCTCAACCTTTGTGGAGCAGCATAACCATTGCTGTGTGCCACTCTATGGGCACATAGCCTGTGTAGAGGCTGAGTTTGAACAGTGTGTTTAGGTGAGGGGTTAGTTCATCTTTGATCTCATGTAGGACGCAGCCTGGGACACCATCTGGTCCCATTGATGCTGTGTTTTTGGCTTTGGAGAGGGCTGTTTTAACCTGAGTGTCTGTGATTTCAGGGGCACTACATTCTTCTGGTATGGTTATGGGCCCTTTTGGGGTTGAGAGGAGGCGAGGTTTGCACTGAACCTGTCTGCCAGGATGTTGACGATATCATCAGTTCAGTGTATTTTGTGCCATTCTGCACTAACTCTGAGCTGATCTGGGAATTGCCACTTATAATCTTGACATAGCTAAAGAATTCCTTGTGGTTATCTTTGGAGTCCTTTGGGAATTTTTCTTTTGAAGCTAGCCTTGGATGATTTTATGAGGGATCATAGTTTCTTGCTGATACTGATCAGGGATTTCTTCCCCTCTTGGGATTTTACTCTTTTCTGTACTAGTTTCCTCCTTCTATTGTATAGCTTGTTTATGGCAGGGGTCCACCAGACTGGTTTCCTTTCCTTGGTGGAGTGAGTCTTGGTTTTCTTTGGATAGCACGATCCATGCATTCTTCTAGGTGCCCTTAGTGTGCATTAGTAAAGGATTTTGCAGCTTGGGCAGCGTTATCCTTTAGCATGGGGTATTTGAAACTTTCCACCTCAGACTTAAGTAATGGGAAGTTTGATTTTGAAAAGTTTTTCACAGTGGTTTCTTTGACCGGGGTGAGGTTGGAATGTGAATATTCAGAGTGATTACTTTATGGTCAGATCTAACCAGTGAGGGGTTGACCTCTGCTGTGGAACGCCGGTCGCTCATGTTGGTGATGACCAGGTCCAATATGTTGTCACCTCTGGTGGGGGTGTTGATCAGTTGATCCAGGGCACTTGAGTTTATAAATTCTAGGAAATGTTGGGCAAGGGACTTAGTACTTGACAAGTTCTCCCAGTTAATGTTTGGGTAATTGAAATCACCCTGTGTTTAGTAGGACATTTATGTTTCCCAGTGTTTCCAGAAATGCAGAATGTGGATCCTGGGACATGGTGGGTGATCTGTAGCAAGCTACAATTTGAATTGCAGTTCTGCCCATTGTTAGTTGCATGTGGATGGTCTCTGAAGCATCTTGCTGCGCCATTAACCTGGAGGTGTGGGTATCCTTGCTGAATATGGATACGCCCCCACCTTTTGTATTTCAGTCTGGGTTTTGTGGCCAAAATGTATGGTATGAGTTGCAGCCTGGTAGTGCTGGGGTGCTCTCTGGAGCCTTAAACCAGGTTTCTGTTACTGCACATATATCGATTTTCTCCATACTGAGGAGTGCCTCGAGTGCATGCATTTTGAGGTTTAGACTTCTGGCATTGAGTAGCATTACCCACAGTTTTTTGTTACTTGTGCTATTTACAGCGGTGGGTTTGTCTTTTGCGCCTTGCCTAAAAAAGGCACTATGGGGGTGACAAGAGCCTTGGTCAGTGTTTGAAAGCCTAAGGGTGACAGGTGCAAGCCATCTCTATTGAAGTAGTGTGGCTTGTCGAGCATGTCATCCCAGGCTGACAGACACTGGATCCCCTTTGAATGACACCAGAAGCTTAGCCAATTGTTGAAACTGATATTGTTTTCTTTATACCATGGTATCATTTTTGGTGAGAGCAGGATGCTACACAGGTCAGGGTCATACCAGCCTGGGCTACATGATCAGAGAGCTCTTCCATGTCTCTTTTCATGTAGTCCAGAGAGGTACGGCTCAGGTCATTCACACCAACATGGACAATGACAGAGTTGTGTTTGTACTTGTTCTGGAGTGACCTGAGTGCTTGTATTATGTGGCAGATCTTGGCACCCGACAGGCAGCTAGCAGTAACCTTCTCCTTGTTCAGCCTAGTGAGTGGGACGTCAGTGTGCCTGATTATAGAGTCACCTATTACTAGTGTGTTGGGTATGTTATTTTGCCTTATGGGCTGTAATTGCGTGGCAGACTGGTTTTGTGAAGTATGTGTTCCATGGTTTGTGTTGGAGGGGGGTGGAGATTGCTTAGATGACTGCTCTGGAGGTCTCTGCTGCTTTTGCAGATTTTTATTTAGAGCCTCTGAGTATGTTTTTGTGTATTTATGTGTGCTTTTTGCCATGCTGGTTTCATAGGTCTATGTGAGACTGGTGGGGTGATGCAAGTAATTCCCCTTCTCCTCTTGACTGCCTGGTCCAGTCTTGGGTTGAGAGAGCTTAGCCTCCAGTTTGGCTGTATAATTGCATCTCTCGCATGTATTAGTGTTTGGTGGTAGGAAGAGAGGGTTGTCTGTGTACATGAGGCAGTTGTAACATTGCCTCAAAATGCCCAGATTCACCAGTTGGACTGGAGAGTACACCTGAAACTGCCCTTTGGACATGCCTGGATAGGTACAGTGAGCTGTTTTACTGATTGGCTGGTAAGGTCTAATAGAAAGCCTTGTCCTTCTCTACAGTATAGGGGGGGTCTAGTGCTAAGGTTTATTAGTGCTTGCTATGAGTTTTGAGCAAGTGCCAGGCTGAGAAGTGAATGGTTTGAGTGCTTAAGTTGAAAGTTTGTCTAGTTCCAAGGGAAAAATTGAAGTGTAGACTTTGTGGAACTGGGAACAGTTATACCCTAGCTAGCCGGTGCTGCCCGGTGTGCAAAACAGAGCTAATGCGGGTTTTATAGCAGGGAAATGAAAGAGATAGAAATTAGCCCAAAATGGCCAATAAACTACTAATTTCTGGGCTGAAACCACTCCTCCACAGACAGATAGGCTGCTCAAAGCTCCCATCTCTCACAGGTGAACAGAGAAACTTCCTTCTATCCAAGTAAAGTATGGGCAAACACAGAAACTTGTAACACAGCCCTGAATTCAGCACTAACCTGAAAACTGGACTATACTATCTTAGAAAGGCAGGAAAACAAGTATATTTGTTTTGTTGTTGTTTTTTCAGAAGATAAAGCAGATACAATCAAAAAGCACTTTAAATGCACAGAAATGGCTATCACACTTGAGTGTGTAGCCTATGACAGTTAAACAGGTAATTTAAACATAAAAATGACTTTGTTAAAGTGCAGGCAGTAAAATAAGTACAATATGTAGCTGAAACAAGCTTTTAAATCACAGAAACACTAAAATATCTATGTTTTAGGAGGAATTAGCTAAAGGCCGCAAGAAAATGCAGAAAAATGATACTTAATCACTCCAAAGTCTCTCTTTTGTCTCTCTGCTGCTGTAGAACTCTGCAGGGTACCAGGCAGGAGCTTGCTGAGCTGTATACTAGTGCAAAAACCTTGCAAATGCGGGTTTTATAGCAGGGAAATGAAAGAGATAGAAATTAGCCCAAAATGGCCAATAAACTACTAATTTCTGGGATGAAACCACTCCTCCAGGAACAGATAGGCTGCTCAAAGCTCCCCTCTCTCACAGTAAACAGAAAAACTTCCTTCTATCCAAGTAAGGTATGGGTAAACACAGAAACTTGTAACACAGCCCTGAATTTAGCACTAACCTGAAAACTGGACTATACTAGCTTAGAAAGGTGGGAAAACAAG
Organism: Protopterus annectens; assembly: GCF_019279795.1. NCBI lineage: Eukaryota > Metazoa > Chordata > Ceratodontiformes > Protopteridae > Protopterus > Protopterus annectens. The sequence continues at coordinate 697,494,997 of NC_056746.1, read as the reverse complement.
TATTTTTTGTTTGTTTTTTTGTTTTTTTTTTCAGAAAATAAAGCAGATACAATCAAAAAACACTTTAAATGCACAGAAATGGCTATTACACTTGAGTGTGTAGCCTACAACAGTTAAACAGGTAATTTAAACACACAGTCAAACAGGTAATTTAAACACAAAAAAGTGCAGGCAGTAAAATAAGTACAATATGTAGCTGAAACAAGCTTTTTAAATCACAGAAACTCTAAACCTCATATTCCCCAGAAAACAGGTTATGTATAGTGGTGCTAACTGAGTCAACAAATGCAAAATAAAAATGAAAGGTAATTTCATTTAACTAGACAGTATTCCTTGTTCACCCCCAAAATGTGGCAGTTCTACCTAGCTGACTTATCTGGTTAGTCAAATCTAAAATAAAATCAATAGCAACTGCTCACTGAATTTTAATCACTCATTTTTATGTGACAAAAGTAAAATTCTTGGGTACAACTTACAAGTCATCATCATCATCAGCCCCCCTTTTTCCCATTTTTCTACATGGGGTCGGTGTATCGTGTTAACTGCTGCCAACTCTCTCAATTCAGTGTCACACTCCTGACTTCTTCAACACTCATGTCTGTCTGCCACAAATCTTCCTCACCAGATTGTCTTCTGCTTTTCTACACGTGCCCAAACCACCATAATCTGTTCTATTTGATCTTTTCTGCAATTGGAGCTACTTTGGCTTCTTCTCTTATGTCCTCATTTCTTCGTCTGTCCTACAGTGTGTATCCTACCACTTTTCGCAGGCACTTCATTTTCATCACCTGTAGCTTCTTCAATTGTTCTGCCTTTACTGCCCAGGTTTCTGTACCATACAGTAGTACTGGTCACACCACTGTCTTGTACACCTTACTTTTCAGCTTCTTTGACATTCTTCTGTCATAGACTACACCTGATACTCTATGCCAGTTGGCTGCAGCCCCTCTGATTCTAGCTCTGACCTCTTCGTCTAGACTACCCTTCTCCTCAACTACCCCTCCCAGATACTTGAAGCTGTTTACCTGTTCCACTATCTTCCCATCTATCTCTATTCTCAGTTTCTTCTGATTTCCCCAGTTTGCTGCCATTACCACCATCTTATCTGTGCTTAGTTTCATCCCATGTGCCTTCAGATTTGCATTCCATTCTCCTATCCTTTGCTGACGTTCTAGTTCAGAGTCTGCCTGTACTGCTACATCATCTGTATACAGCAGCTTTGTTGATCTGTCCCCTCAAACCTGTTTGCTAATGTAGTCTATCACCACTATGAACAACAGTGGACTCAGAGCTGAACCCTGATGTACACCCACTCCCACTGGGAACCCCTCTGTGAGGCCGAACACTATTCATACTTGAGTCATTGGGTCCTTGTACATAGCCTGCACAAATTCTACCAATGTTTCTGGGACTTCAAACCACTGCAGTACTGCCCAGATCAGCTTTCTTGGGACCTTGTCATATGCTTTCTCCAAGTCTAGGGATGCCCATTTGGACTCTCTCCTCATCTCTAGCTTCTTCTCAGGTATCTGTCTCAATGCAAACATAGGGTCAATCGTGCTGCATCCTGATCTGAATCCAAACTGCTCATCTCCCATCTGACATTCTACTGCTCTGCATATCCATTTATCAATTGCCCTCTCCAGAACTTTCATGCAATGTGATAGGAGTTTGATGCCTCTGTACTGCCCACAATTGTGGATGTCCCCTTTGTTCTTGTACACTGGCATGAGTATGCTTATTCTCCAGTCATCTGGGATACGCCTTTCTCTCCACACTGCTATTATTATCCTCAGGAGCCATTTCTCCCCTATCTCACACAGCATTTTTATCATATCTGCAGTGACCTTATCTGAGCCTGCTGCTTTCCCTGACTTCATCTTCCTTAGTGCTGTTCTTACTTCTTCTAGGGTGGGCTCCTCTTCTTCTCTCATCGTAGGCTTTTTCTGGGGCAGCACAGCTTTTGTGGGGTTTTCTTCATTCAGAAGCTGCTGGAAATACTCCTTCTATCTGCCTTTGATGTCCTCTGCACTGGTGAGTAGGTTGTTGCTGGCATCCCTTATGAAGGGTGTCTGACTATCTTCTTTATCTTTCCCTTGCAACCTGATATAGTTTTGTTGTGCCCCTTACTGAGTCACTTTCCAGAAGCTGGTACAGTGCCTCTGATGCCCTATTCTTTGCAATTGCAAATTCTTTCTTAGTATCTTTGTTAGCCAACCAGTAGTCCTTCCTAGCCTGGTCCGTCTTTTCTATCTCCCACTTCTTCATGCATTCTTTCTTTCTTTTGATGACTTCCTAGACTTCTGCATTCCACCACCAGTTTTCCTTATGTACCTTATTTCCATGCCTGTCTCGGTCACTTATCTTTTCTGTAGTCCTAACACATGCTGTTTTTAGGGACTGCCATTCTTCTTCAACTCCACCTACTTCCTCCTCTTCTTGGGGTGCTAGAGCCCTGAGTAATTCCTTAAACTGTTGTACTTTCTCTCCAGTCAACTTCCAGGTCTTCAGCCTGGTCTCTGTTGACCTTAGAGCCTTCTCTGACCACTGCTTGCAGCTGATTGTGGCAACTAGTGGTTTATGCTGTGGGCCAACTGTTTCACTGGAAATGACTTTGCAATCATGGATTCTACCCCAGTGCCTTTTCCGTACTAGAAGGAAGTCTACCTGAGTTGACTACTCTTGTATGTGATCTTGTGACTGTCTCTCTTTCTGAACCATGTGTTGGCTGCTATCAAGCCATTTGCCAACAGAAATCAAGAATGGCTTCTCCTTCTTTATTTCTGTTGCCCAACCCATGTGGACGCAGACAGTCCTCATATCCTGTTCTGTCTGTCCCAATATGTGCATTCAAGTCACCATTATCAACACCAATTCATGTTGTCTTGCTTTATCTAGTAGGTCCTGGAACTGCTGTCTGAATGCACTCTTTTCTTCACTATCACAACCCTGCTGTGGGGCATAGGCTGAGATTATAAATACTACCCTATCATTACACTGGAGTCTGACTGCCATGAGTCTGTCATTAATTCAGATGATATTCCTTACTGCCTTCTGAAGCCTCTCTCTTACCACAATTCCTACACCATTTCTAGCCTGCCTTCCACCTGAATAGTAGACTCTGGATCCCAAGCCAAGTGGCTTTGCTGCACTGCCCTTCCATCTCTTCTCTTGGATATATAGGATGTCCAGCCTCCTCCGTATCATCACGTCATCCACTTCCATGCTGCATCCTGTCAGTGAACCTACATTAAGCACAGCAATTCTCAGTTAATGTGTGGCAGTTTGGTTAGTTTTACGTCCAGCTTTAGCTCAACAGAGCTATCCCAGGTAACCCAGGCTGGGAAACTTTGGCCAGCCAGTAGTTTATTGACCCAGGGCAACTGGAATTTTTGGCGGGCACACACTGGCCAATAGGGGCACATATACCCCTTCCACTGTTAGCATGGGTCCCTGGCGTGGGTCAGAGTAGGCCGGGTCTTCAACCCACTTATCACCGGTAACTACCCAGGCCCATTTTTTTTTTGGCAACATTAGTCAACATGACTCAATCACCTAGAGCCATATTTTACATCGCCAAGTGGCTAGATCTGCCATGGCACGCAGTCTGTGATCTGTGTTCTGCTATCTTGAGGATACTGCACACCACAGTAGATGCTCAAATGGTTGGTCTGTACAACTCTTCCCCCTATAGGGCACCATGTAGAGTCTGTGCTGCTGCCCACAGCTCCATTCATTGGTGAGTTTGAGATGGAAACACTTAGCATGTTTTTTGGGCATGGGAGAAACCCTACGGAAACACAGGGAGAACATGCAAACTCCAAACAGGGATTTGTCGGAGGTCAGGATCGAACCTTGTACTTTGTGCATGGGAGGAGAAAACCTTAACCACTAAGCCATCTGGTCTACAGTAAGGTGTATTGCCTTCTTTCTGTATTTCATAGTACAGTAGTTATAGTACAGTTGGACATAGGTGGATGTATATTCTCTACACTCGGGTGGCATAACCACATTTATAGCTGCTGGAGAATAAAATGTCAGACACTGAACAATCAGTATGCTGCAGAGATTACAGCAAAATGTGTTTTACCATAAAGTGCTCACTGTATATCAAATGAGATGAAGCTAAAGGCCTTCATATTATAAACTTAAAGACACTGAATGACCATCTTTGTAAATGTATTAATTAAAACAGACATGTACACTTGCAACTCTTCAGCGAACCAATCCATTACCAGCTATATTTTTATATTGCATCATTTTGACCTTGTACCCACTGACCATTGAGCCTTTAAGGTGTTCTCATCCATGCAGCCATGAGGGTCCTTTGTACTCTCACTGGCATCCCAGCAATTAGAGCATTTTCATTTCTGAACCTAACATCTACTACCTGACAGTGACATGAGCATTTGCAATCTGTGCATACGTACACCCTCACACATGCCAACAGAGGCTACTGTCACCAGCTTGGGTGGCCATACCTACATCCTCCAAACTCCCTGTCACTACAGCATGAGTTTCTACTGTCCAGAAGGGCACTGTCATTGGAGCCTCAGCACAAGATATCTGAGGATTATTCCCTACTTCTCCCCAGTTGTGCTGTGACGTCCTCAAGCTGCTTACCAAATGCAGGTCATATGGGCTACTGTTAGGGCTTTATTCCTTTGCTCCAAGTATGCACAATATTACCAGCTATTCAAGATTTGATAAACCTCTCCTTATTTCAATATTATGCGCATTTAGAGTTAGACACTGTGTAAACAACACTGTTAGCACATGTGAGGGTATACGCATTTATGGATTCCTCTTGTGTTCCACATTCTTGTGGAGATAATGCATTGAATATTCTAACTGAAAATGTATTGCCTGTAATCAATATCTTTCTGTAGCATAATCATTTCTTGCCATTATTGTATCTAGACTGGTATTTCATGACCTCCTATTATACACTATTGTCTATTGCTTTTGCAGTTATATACAAAGTGTAAAGTAAGAAATATAACCAAGACAAAACTGATCCAATAGCCTATCTCAGTACTTAAAACAGCAGTGGTACAACAGTTTTCATTTCACCTGTATTAAGAAATTCCTTTCTCACATCACATGCCATTTGAGTACAAATCTTTACTGGCTAGCACAGTAGATCAAATATAAAATCTTTTCCTCACAGTTCCTAGTTCTGGAACTAATTGCTGATGTCCAGCCAATGACTTTGTACAGTCTGCATGTCATCTGGAGGTTTACTCCAGTTAGCTATCAAAAACATGCTGGTTGACTGGTTACACTCAATTGCTCATATGTATTATATTCATTCCTGCTCTTATAGCCAGGTGATATCTGCAAAGGGTTCAAAGAGTTAACTACTTATTGTGTCAACAATTGATAAATCAAGTAAATAAAGGTGTGATGCAAAAAGTCATTCAGCACTGACAAATGTTGCTTTTCATGGTGGCTTTCTTCTTCATATCTGCCATCATACAGAGCATTGCCTCATTTGTTATACTCTGCTGCCTTCAGCAGCTTCTGTTTCTATACTTTATTCTACTAATGGGCTTTCTTATTTTGTATTGCATCTTTTTATTTGAAATGTCATTGCAAAACAAACTTTAAAAAATGCAAACAGAATGCTTTGCTATCTGTGTTTTGAACTAAATTGGTCTGTTTTCGATACTGAACATGTTTTTTTCTGAAAAAAAAAATGATTTCTTTCATTCCAGTTGCATTTTCTGATATAAACCTATCATACCGTTAGTCACTGATAGCATCTGATTTCCTTTCATTCATGAATAATGTCTTTCTGTGCTGTTTTATTACAGTAAGACCTCATGGGACCTGTCACACAGCATGAAAGAGAACTTAAAACAATAAAGATAAAGCAAAACTGCTTGTTGTATTCTTTAGTATTTAGATTATTCCTTAAAAATTTAAATGTATCAGTTCCATGACTCTATACTGCTGTCAACTAAAACTGTAAACAAAAAATGTCTTTAAAGAGAACATACATAAATTGGTTATGTGTTTGAAAATTAAGTAAAATTGTAAAAATGCAGAATAAAACAGATACATACTTAATGGAGTACCACAGCTGAAAACCACCTTTTCATTTGCATTGCAGAGTAGGAACATGTCTTTAGATGTTTTATTTGTTGGCTACTCCAGAAATTAGAAAACTAAGACTCAGAACAACACAAGTTTTAATTCTAAAGATTTTGAAACAAGCCTACATCCACTAACCAACTTGAAAAAATGAGGAGAATATACCACTTTCAATTAATGCAGGGTATGAGCTGCAATGTCACATTTATTAATAGTAAAATGGCAGTGCTGGTCATAGTTAATAGTTTAGTACTTCTGAGAATATACTTTTTTCTTGTAGTTGAGTCTTTGATCCATGATTACCCCCATCCCTCCCCCCAAAAAAGGGAAATAATAAAACAGCCTGCAATAAATTACAACTCACAACTTAAACTGTATGTAATTCAATTAGATTTTATGCTGCTTTTATTAACAAACTGCAGGTTTGAAGAACAGATGGTATATTTGCAGGGGCTTTGAAAAGCAGAAAGAATAAACAGCAGGTTGAATATCAGCTTTTTTCTTTTGATTAAACACAAGAAACATTGAATAGTTTTACACTATCAAGATTATCTGCTAAATAGTAAAGAAGCAATCAATTAGTTAATTTACATCAGCATTCATCTGATGCATTTTACAAGGATTTATCACCAGTACAACAATCCAGTTTCCGAATAAATCACATTAATAAAAATATATCTATTTAGGAAATTACATCAGATGTGAAGCAATGAACATTATGTCTCATACACATTTTTCAGACTTTGAAGTACATATAAGAGGCCTGAAGTACTATTGTCTCAGAATCAGAATAAAGGAAGTAATATCACAACATTTTCTCAAAAACTATACATTGACACTATGTGTTTGTGTGTGTGTGTGTGTGTGTGTGTGTGTGTGTGTGTGTGTGTGTGTGTGTGTGTGTGTGTGTGTGTGTGTGTGTTTGAAAAGTTTCAAAGCAGGAGATTCAGTGTACACGACGGACCTGAACAGAGCTTCTTACATCGAACAGTGGGCAGTGCTGTTCATACTCCAAATGTATTGGCAAATCCAGTGATAGGAAAAAATGAAATGTCCCTAAGTTAAAATGCACAGTTCAGAAAAAAAATAGTATGCCAAAAGTGGTTGTAGATATTGCACCAACAGAATAAAAGAGACTGCAGCTGTATTTGCTACTACAGCACACAGGATTTCCAAGTCTAGATGGAATAAGGCAGCCATGCCAAGGGATGTTTATAATAAAGACGGTAAAGAGGTAGATGAGGTAGCATTTTCCAAACCATCTGTAATGAAGAATGTTGCTGTGGTATCAGACTGGACAGGACAGACCATCTTTCCCTATCCAAAGCAACAGTTTCCAGCTAATCCTGAAGGATCCCCAGGTCTTCCCAGGCAAGCTGTGACATAAAATGTTTCCAGCATTTCTTGGATCTGATCCAAGGTCTGCAATACCTGGTAGACCATGCACAGTGAGAAGTACTGAGGGAGCTTCTTCGCTAGGTGTTCTAACCACCATAACTAGCGCATCTCAAACTGGAAATCTGTCAGCTGCTTTGTAATCTTTACAGGTTGTCAGTCTCCTCAATCTGTCTCAGAAACTGCATCCAGAAACCCTTTTGGTCACTATCCAAGCTCATGGCCATGAAAATCAAAACACAGACAGAGCAGTAAGTTGAAAGCTCTGTCTTATGGGTCATCTCTCTCTCTCTCTCTCTCTCTCTCTCTCTCTCTTTCTCTTTGCCATCAAAAGTGCCACATTTTGATACAAACCCTGCCCTGAAAATACATCAGCCATCTGTATGTCAGTCTTTTGATCCCCCAACCCTCACTGACAAACAGGGCCATAGCTACAGTTCATCCACAGTATGAATGCATAAAGGGGTGAATGAATCAAGTGACAATACTAGTCCCAGTACTGTTACACAGATGGATAAAGTCTTGACATGAGCTTAAGAAGTGGCTGAGATGCTGAAAAAGCCATTTGGGGGGAAAATGGGATTGAGTGTCTCACACTACCTCTAACATATCATGAAAAGGTAATAGCCATTTACTGGTAGCTGACTTTGTCTCTGCAAGCAGAGATTTTTTTATGATAACAAGAGCTTGGTGCTGACGTGCTAGTGATGGCAGCCCTCAGAACATGTGAGTGTTAGACTGTGTAGACATCTAGGGGATGATATAGCAGAATCCTGCTGTGATGCTCATGTCACCCACCAAGGACATGGGTTAGGGCTATAGAGAATTTTTTCCATAACCGAAAATCAGTACAAGGCAGGCTGCTAAACAGAGAAGGGAGTACCTAGGGACACTAAATGGTTGTCATAAGACACCAGTCTGGAAGGATGTTAGCCTAGCCTGGGAAGAGAATGAGGGTCTTTCTTACCATGTGTATATGAAGAAGTGTAAACAGAAACCTCTTATGACTACCTAAATGGCCTCTCGTCTAGATGGCATTTACCTCCATACGGGGGATGCCCATGTATTTGGGAATAAATGGGCTGAAGTCTAATCGGGGGAGACATGATGGTCAGCAGGCAAGATATAAAAAATAAAGTGTCAAAACTAGCACAGAAAGAAGAAAGGAGATGGCATTGGCTTCTTGTTATGCTGAGCTATTTTGCATGCATAGAATGTACACTAGAAAAACAAAGAGCCTGGAGATGAAACTCCATAATGGGTTTGTTACTAGTTTCCTGTTATGCACTATAATCATGCATGCTTACCAAGTACACTGAAAGCTTGTAATATAACTGATACTATCAGCAAGAATACCAAATTACATGCCATCTGTGATACTTCTTCCTATCCATCTAACCCTAGATATTGAAGAGTCATCTGCTGTGAAACAGCACATCACCTAAGCCAGACTAGGAAAATTAGAAGCAAAAGCTAAGAAAGAAAATTCCATGTCAGGAAGAAGTTAATAAAACACATGTAGGTATGAGGCCATGAGTAATTCCACTATAGGTTTTAAGATAATGCATAAGATTGATGGAAACGTAAAATGTAACAGAAGATGTCTGAATACTGGGAAGGAACAAAGTCTCTGTGAGCAAGTTTAAGGCAACGAACAATGGGATAACTGCAAAGGTTTCCTAACAGCTGGTTCAATATAAACTGAATTTGTTTCAACTGGTTACTTTTATTCCCTGACTTAGAATTTTTCAATCCCACTTCAATAGGAAATAATGGCCAATGCAAGTTTTAATAGGATGCAGGCAGGCAGTGACTCACACTGTTATTTTTTTCCCCAACATGATTGAGTGAGCTTGGAATTGGTATATATAAGTGAGAGGGCAGAGGGTTGCAGGGGTAGAGCCCACCCTGCAAAAATGCTTGATAAATATATATGTATATATATATATATATATATATATATATATATGTATATATTTTTTTTTTTTTTTTTTCTCATTGAGCTGAAACTTCACCTAGAGCTTAAACTAGTTCAGTCCTGACGAAACATAAGGAGAGCACAGGAGATAACAAATTAGCAGTTTAAATTCGTGTATGAGCTGCTGATAATTTTTACAGATCCTGTAGTAAATTTAATATGGAGTTCAGGGTTAGACAATTCTGATCATCTTTTAATGAAAAGCGCATTAGAGTTTTAATATCTAATCTCCTCCAAATGTTAAAGGGGATGCTATAGACTCTAATGGACACAGACTAACTCTAATAACCACAGCCTGGTCATTTATTCAATTAATGAAAACAAAACACTTCACTCAAATGTAAAACGGTAAGACAGTTTTCACTTTTACCTGAATGTTAAAGAAACTCATCTTATCCTACACTAACTAGATGTCACTATAATGCAATCACTTAAAACCAAGTCAGACGTTAATGCTAAACATGGGTATAATTGCAGGATGCCAAGTTTTCATTAAGTCAATAGACCACAATCGTCAAAATTTTGATGACCCTTTTCCAAAACAAATCACTGCTTTGTGGTTTCTATTTATGACCCAGCAGTGATTCTTTCATTTTGACAGACATTTCTCTTTGTGTTTGTGCAGGTGCAGAGTTGGATAAGTTTATGGAGCAGTACAGTGTCCCCCTCCCACTGTAAAAAATCCTAGCATTTGGAGTTTATACCCTTGTGGTGCCTCAGGCATTTCTGATTGATGATGTGATGTGCCAGAATGTTACATTTTGATACGAAATATGACGAGCAGTTCCATTATGAAACTTCAACTTTCTGAAAGCTGATGCTTAAAAAGAATGAAAAAAAATACTAAAAACAAAGAGGGTGAAAAACTCCTTTTTTTTTTTTTTTTTGAAGGGGTCTTACCCCCTGTACCCCCACACCCTCAAGCTCTTATATACCAACTCCGAAGTCACACCAACTTGAAAAATGGAAAAAATCTCCCTAGAAAAGGATGTATTGCTGGAGCACAATTAAAAATTGCTCTAGCAATGATTTCATATGGAGAAAAGTGTTCAGCCTTATGACGTTTGTGTTTTTTTTCCTGCAAATTACTGAATCTCGAGAAATTTCTCTACAAAACTGTGTAGGGAAGCCATTAGGTCAGTAGGTAAAATCAAAATTCATGTTGATTTAAAAAGCTCAGTTCTGCTAGAGATCTGGAAATATTTCCATTGTTCAGACTGTCTCTTTGGGAAATGCCTTATTTTATTTGTGAGATATTTAGACAGAAATCCATACCACTCTAAATATATTTAAATAAATATTGGAGACCTAGACTGATGGCCGATGGCCATCTTTTTTGAGCCTCATAAGGAAAGGCAGGGCACATTCTAAGATCAAATGTACTTTAGTGTAGGTTCCTGTATATGTAAGCTGTATAGGAATACGGCCTTGAAACTATAATCTATATAATAAATACAAACAAATGGTGTCTCCATAAAACTTCTTGTAACAAAGCAAAGAAAAAAGAGAACATTTTATGAAAAAGAAGTGTCTGTATTCATTGCTAATATTGTAAAGCTTCAGAGAAATCAAACCATGACATTAACATACCACTAGCAGAGAGTTTTCAGTCGAAACTAAAAAGGGCAGAAGGATGCCCTCCTAATGTGGCCTATTAAGTATGACTGTCTATGTCATGAAAAAATGAATCACAGTTAATAAAATAATAAAAAAAATGTAAAAAGTCACAAGGGCAGAGAATCAGTGTTCTTCAGTAACTGGGGCAGTAAACACAGCAATTCGGGAGAGTTATTTGAACCAAATATTTTCAAACAGAATGATTCACTTTAACAAACTAAATGTTTAAAGCAATGATGTTTTCCTTAATTCCTTGTTCTATAGCTTGTGTTGTAGATACATTAGTGTCTTTATCTTTGTTTAATAGACATTTAAATCTGAATTTATTATTTGACTAAACTGATTATGTTCCATAAATTAGTTTACAGAATGTCTTGTTCAGAACACCTAGCATTTATAATCTACTTTATTCACATTTACATAGAACTATTTTGGGAATGAAAATACCTCTGAAAATAATTTATGACTGTGCTTGAAAAGAAATAAAACTGTTTTATAATCAAACCATGGTTATGCAACATTTTCAATGCTTGAAGGAACATGTTACCCTGTACCCCACCTTTGAGTGACAGCCCCAAGACCCATGCACCATTTTATATATAATAACTCCAACAACAGTTACAATAAAAACAAAACTTGTAATCCCTACTGTGACGATTGCGGAGAGAAGGGCGAGGGCTGCCAGCTTAGTCAAATAGAATTTGATATATAATTCTGGAATTTGTAAATAAATGTAAAATACAGGCATGTTTTCTTGAGTGTAAAAGAATATTGTGAAATGTGGAACTTCAAAATATGTGACAACATTGCACTCTACTGGCCCAGTGAAGCATGCTGTGATCCTTTCATGTCAGAATTCGGCTCCAGTGCGTCTGGATGAAGGTTTCATGCCCATTGTTTTAAGGCTAAAGTTTATGACCAGAATTTACATATGGAAGGTGCTTTATTGCTCTGGTTTCTGTTAGAGTGTACATGTGAAATGCCTTTTATTGTTGTAAGTTTCTAAGCAGGTGTTAGATTGCTAAATAATGCAGTTTGTTTGCCTGGGAAAACCTAAGTGTTAACATGATTTAATTTGGGAGGGACCCAGCAGACATGTTTGTTAGTAATGTTTAAATACTATTTCTCACAAGAGACTTGGAGCATTTTGATCTTGGATATCTAACTAAGCACTCTGCCTTATGTTCACATGTAACTTTTAGCACTGTGATTTCTTGTAGGAATTGTTAAAGCTAGTAAAGATTAATTAGGTATTTTTCTTTGAAATCAGACCTGTCCTCCTGTATTATTTTAAGTTTCTGTGTGATCTCTGAACTCTTAGATATCTCTGTGGTGTAGTAGTTTTGTCTTGTGTTTTAATTATTTATTATTAAATATTTTTAAAACCTTCTACCTGTGGCAGGTTTATGTAGAGATAAATTATGTTTTAGAGTACATGATATATTTATAGAATTTACTGTCTCAGCCCTTCCAATAAGCCTAGTCTGAATAGCCACAGTACCATTGGATAATAATATTGCACAGTAATAATTGGACACCCTTTTAAGGGCTTTTTAGTAGCTGATATTATTAGCTGGGTGGTGGCAGGGATTACTACCGTATGGTTTGGGTAAAGGGGCACAGCTGGAGAATCTATGTCAACCTTTCCCAGGAGTGTCTGTGAAGTTGTATAAATACTTATCTCAAAGTGTGTGTGTATTGTGTCAGCTACTTGGGCAGGGACATGAAGCACTGGTTGGACAGAGAGGATACTGGAGGTTTTAGCTTGCCCAGTTAGGCTGAGACCTGGACCCTATAGCTGTGCCAGCGGGGAGTCTTATTGGGGACCTGGTGAGCAAAGGAGCAACCAGCCCCAGACTGACTGTGATCTCTGTATGCACTTAAGGGAAATGGTACTTTACTGTGTGTATTAGTTATCCTTTTCTCTTCTAGGAAATTACCTCCCTGGTGTTAGTGGTGAGGATTGAGGCTCCTTGAATCAGAAGGATTCAGCCTCAGTCATCAGAAGTGTTTGGCAGTGGTGGAATCTACTTCACGTGCTAACTGGCTTGTAGTGGTGTGGGTAGAGTGAATTCCTGTAGCTTATGTACAGTGATCTCTAAAAGTGTCTTGTACTCTAAAACAGCCACACAGTGTATACTCAGAGTTCAGATCACAATTATTTTATTTCTTTTGTTAGCTTAGTGTTAGAGTGAGCAGGCAGCATGTCAGCAGAAGAGTATGGAAAGCTGACAAGGAGCCAGCTGGTGGAGATGTGCCAGGCTAGGGGACTGGTGCATGGAAACCTGACTAAAGCAGACCTGATTGCAGCCTTGGTTACAGCTGCATCAGAAAACAGCAGCCTGGAGGACAGTCAGACTGACAGTGGAGATACAATATCCTCGGAGAATGGACAGCTCAACCTTTCTGCAGTGGACTTAAAAATCCAGCTAGAGCTAAAGAGACTTGAGTTGGAGGCCAGGCGTATGAAACTAGAAGCAGCTGAGAAAATGAGGAGTCTAGAAGCTGAAGAACAGGAACAGCAGAGAAAGCATGAGAGGGAAATGCTGACTCTTCACCAGAGACATGGAGGTAATGGGGAAGGGAGTGACTGGACCCCAGAAGCACAGAAGGTCAGTAAATTTCTTCCACAGTTTAAAGAGGGGGATAATTTTGATAGCTTCATTCATATGTTTGAGTATGAAGGTGACCAAGGGCTCTGGGTACAGTTCCTGACCCCCGTACTCCATGGTAAAGCTGTGTCTTCTTTAGCAAAAATGTATGACACTGACTGTTTTGATTATACTGCTGTAAAAAGACATTTATTAGAATGTTTTAAGCTAACACCTGAAATGTATAGGAAAAAGTTTTGTCAGCATAGACACAAGGCAGATGAAAATGTATGTGAATATGTTGTTGAACTGAGCACTTCTTTTCATAGCTGGGTGAGTGGATGTCAGGTCACCACTTTTGAAGGGCTAGCAGACCTTTTGGTAAGGGAATAAGCCCTTAGCACTTTGCCTGAGGACATGAGGATCTTGTTAGCTGATAGACAATGTGCTACTTCAGAGGAGTTGGGGAAGAAGGGAGACCTATACCTAGCAAGCAGGACAGCCCTGCACAGGAAAGGGACCCCCAGTACTGCTCATGGGACTAAAGGAACCCATGGTGGGCAGCACATACTGCCCCAACAGAATCTGCCAGTAGCACGGGAAGCAACTAGTCCAGGTACATGTCCAGGAGCTAGGGTTAAATGTTTTGAATGCAACCAGTGGGGCCATGTGGCAAACATATGTCCACGGAGGCAAGGTGGGGAACCAAAGGTGAGGGAGCCAGTAAGTGGGAAAGACAAAATGCCAACAGTAGGTTGTCTTGAGATAACAGGGGTATGGAACTACCATCCTGCAGATGTCCTGAGAGAGAAGGATTTGGATGAGGCAGTACTATGTACTTATGCAGTTACATGCAGTAAGGCTAGGGGACAAGCATGAGGGTCTGTTAGCTTGGGGGAGACCCAGAAAGACTGCATACTTGTAGCCAGAACTGCTGAGGTGGTTACATCAAGGGGTGAGCTACACTGTAGCAGTGAGACTGAATGTGAGCCACAGCTGGTTGTGGGTACTGATGTTCACTTGGACAGGGTAACTGCAAAGGTAGAGGTGAGTAGTAGTACCCATGCTGACAGTAAGGCACCACTGTCAGAGGATGCCAAAATTCCTGTAGAAGGGGAGCTGGGAAAGGTTATGAGGAGAGACTTGAGACAGGCTCAGCTCTCAGACCCTGCATTGCAGGTCTTGAGGCAGGTAGCTAGTGAGGCACCTGATTCTCAAGGGAAGGGGGAATCTGTATACTGGAACAAAGGGTTACTGTACAGAGAGTGGATCCCTGAGGGAGGGCTAGAAGGTGAGAGAGTACAGCAGTTGATATTGCCTAGAGCTTACCATCTGGCACTTCTAGCCATAGCCCATGATATTCCCTTTGCAGGGCATATGGGCATAAAACGTACAAAGAGGCATATTATGCAAAACTTCTATTGGCCTGGAATTTCCAGAGATGTAACAGGGTACTACAGGACCTGTGAGCAGTGCCAAAAGGTAGGCAAGGCAGGAGACAAGGTGAGAACTCCTTTGATGCCTTTGCCTGTGATTGAGGAGCCATTTCAGAGGGTAGCTATGGATAGTGTGGGTCCTCTGAATAACCCACATTCCACAGGGAAAAAGTATATCCTAGTGATTGTAGATTGTGCTACACAATATCACGAGGCAGTGGCTTTGTCCTCTATTAAGGCAGAGAAGGTGGCAAATGCTTTGCTAGAGATTTTCAGTAGGGTAGGTTTCCCAAAGGAAATACTGTCTGACAGAGGTGCCAATTTTATGTCAGACCTGTTGGCTTGTCTGTGGAAGTCCTGTGGGGTGAAGCACATGAAGACCACCCCCTACCATCCCCAAACTAATGTTCTTGTTGAGAGGTTAAACTCAACAATCAAGTCCATGCTACAGGCATTTGCAGATCAGTTTAAGAGGGAGTGGGGCAAATATTTGCCCCATCTGTTGTTTGCTTACAGAGAGTTTCCTCAGGAATCCACAGGTTTTTCACCCTTTGAGTTGCTGTATGGGCATAGGGTGAGGGGACCTCTAGATTTAATTTGAGATGAGTGGGAAGATGAGTGTGAGTCTCACAAGGAGTCTGTTGTGGCATATGTCCTGAACCTCAGGACAAGGCTCAAGGAACTCATGGGCCTGGCCCAGGAGAACCTGGCTGAAGCCCAACAACAGAAAAAGGTGTGGTATGACAGGAATGCTCGAGCTGGGGAATATGCTGTGGGGCAGCAGGTAATGGTTCTCATTCCTGTCAGACACAACAAGCTGCAAGCAGCTTGGAAGGGACCCTACAAGGTGGTAAGAAAGGTAAGTGGTGTTAACTACATGGTGGAAGTGCTAGGCAGATGGTAGGGGCACAAATTGTATCATGGTAACATGATGAAACCTTACCATGATAGGGAGGCCCTTGTGCTGAGCATTTGCAGTGGATTGCAGGAGGAGTCTGAGAGAGATCTTGTGACTGATCTCTTTAGTAAGGCTCAGGCTGACACCTCGGTGGAAGAGGTAGCAACATCCCAGCAGCTATCTCCTATCCAGGTTGAAGAAATCCAAGCAGTGTTGCAGGAATTTGGGGATGTGTTCACTGGGAAACCAGGAAGCGTTGACCTGGTGCAGCACCAGGTGGATACAGGACCCCAAAGGCCTATCAGTCAGGCCCCTTATAGGGTGCCTGAGAGAGTCAAACAGACTCTAAGGGAAGAGGTACAGGAGATGTTGGAACTAGGAGTGATTCAGGAATCCAACAGTCCCTGGGCCTCCCCAGTGGTACTGGTGCCAAAGAAAGAGGGCAGCACCAGGTTCTGTGTGGATTACAGGAAATTAAATAGTCACACAGAGGCAGATGCGTACCCCATGCCTAGGACAGATGAGGCCCTAGAGCAGCTGGGTGGGGCTAAGTAGCTTACAACCACTGATCTTACCAAGGGTTACTGGCAGGTGTCCTTGACTCCCAGTGCTAGAGAGAAGTCAGCCTTTGTGACTCCTTTTGGCTTGTATGAGTTCACAAAGATGCCCTTTGGGATGAAGAATGTAGCAGCGACTTTCCAAAGGCTGCTAGATCATATCTTAGCAGGAGCAGGAGGGTTTGCCCTTTCTTACATGGATGATATTGCTATCTACAGCCATTTCTGGCAAGAGCACCTTTGGCATGTCAGGGAGGTTCTGGGCAGGCTACAGAGGGCAGGGTTAACCATTAAGTCGGGCAAATCTCAGGTAGGAATGGCAGATGTCTCCTACATAGGACATAGATTGGAGAGTGGTAAGATAAGGCCAGAACCTGCCAAAGTGGAAGCCATTCAGGCATGGCCTGCACCTGTTACCAAAGGGCAGGTGAGGGCATTCTTAGGGATAGCAGGGTGCTACAGAAAGTTTGTTCCCAATTATAGTACCATAGCTGCTCCCCTCACAGACCTGACAGGGAAGAACAGGCCAGATAAGGTAGTGTGGACCCCAGTATGTGAGCAGGCATTTCAGAAGCTTAAGGAAGCTTTGGGAGGACCCCCTGTGTTAGCCAGTCCAGACTATAGCAAAGAATTTGTTGTGCAGGTGGAAGCTTCAAATTATGGGGTGGGGGCTGTACTTAGTCAGATTTTTTTCAGAGGGAGAAGAGCAACCAGTGGTTTATCTCAGTCATTGGCTCCAACCCAGGAAGGAATGCTATGCAGCGGTAGAAAAGGAATGTCTAGCCATAGAGTGGGCACTACAAAAATTTCAGCCTTATCTGTATGGAAGAAAATTCACTGTGATGACAGATCACAACCCTCTAACATGGTTAAACAGAGCCAGTCAGCAAAATGCCAAGTTGCTAAGATGGAGTCTGGGGTTGCAAGCATATTATATGTCAGTGCAGCACCACCGTGGGAGTAGCAATGCCAATGCAGATGGGCTCTCAAGACACAGAAAGGGGTGAGGTACACCCAGATAGACCTGACACTCTCAAGTGATGTTTCCCAAGGGGCACTTGAACAACTTGCTTGAGTTCCCAGTGGGGGTGGGGAAGAGATGTGGTGATTAGGGAGAAATGGGCGAAGGCTGCCAGCCTAGTCAAATAGAATTTGATATATAATTCTGTCTTCTGTAAATAAATGTAAAATACAGGCATGTTTTCTTGAGTGTAAAAGGATACTGTGAAATGTGGAACTGCAAAATATGTGACAACATTGCACTCTACTGGCCCAGTGAGGCATGTTGTGACCCTTTCATGTTAGAATCTGGCTCCAGTGTGTCTGGATGAAGGTTTCATGCCCATTGTTTTAAGGCTAAAGTTTATGACCAGAATGTATATGTGGAAGGTGCTTTATTGCTCTGGTTTCTGCTAGAGGGTATATGTGAAATGCCTTTTATTGTTGTAAGTTTCTGAGCAGGTGTTAGATTGCTAAATAATGCAGTTTGCTTACCTGGGAAAACCTAAGTGTTAACATGATGTAATTTGGGAGGGACCCAGCAAACATGTTTGTTAGTAATGTTTAAATACTATTTCTCACAAGAGACTTGGTGCATTTTGATCCTGGATATCTAACTCAGCACTCTGCCTTATGCTCACATGTAAGTTTTAGCACTGTGATTTCTTGTAGGAATAGTTAAAGCTAGTAAAGATTAATTAGGTATTTTTCTTTGAAATCAGACCTGTCCTATTGTATTATTTTAAGTTTCTGTGTGATCTCTGAACTCTTAGATATCTCTGTGGTGTAGTCGTTTTGTCTTGTGTTTTAATTATTTATTATTAAATATTTTTAAAACCTTCTACCTGTGGCTGGTTTATGTAGAGATAAATTATGCTTTAGAGTACATTATATATTTATAGAGTTTACTGTCTAAGCCCTTCCAATAAGCCTAGACTGAATAGTCACATTACCATTGGATAATATTGCACAGTAATAATTGGACACCCTTTTAAGGGCCTTTTAGTAGCTGATATTATTAGCTGGGTGGTGGCAGGGATTACTACTGTATGGTCTGGGTAAAGGGGCACAGCTGGAGAATCTGTGTCAGCCTTTCCCAGGAGTGTCTGTGAAGTTGTATAAATGCTTATCTCAAAGTGTGTGTGTGTGTGTTGTGTCAGCTACTTTGTCAGGGACATGAAGCACTGGTTAGACAGAGTGGGTACTAGAGGTTTTAGCTTTCTCAGCTAGGCTGAGACCTGGACCCTATAGCTGTGCCAGTGGGGAATCTTACTGGGGACCTGGTGAGCAAAGCAGCAATCAGCCCCAGACTGACTGTAATCTCTGTGTGCACATAAGGGAAATTGTACTTTACTGTGTGTATTGGTTATCCTTTTCTCTTCTAGGAGATGACCTCCCTGGTGTTAGTGGTAGTGGTGAGGATTGAGGCTCCTTGATTGCTGGGCCAGGGCACGATCATCACACCTACTATCAGTGATCTAGCTCAACCAAAACTGCAATGAAACAATTCTGCAGTTATAATAATAATTGACATAACCTGCCATGTCTTCTACCTAACATAAAGAATCTATCATCAGCATAAACCTTCACAATTCAACCATAACTCATAAACACTCCCATCCCAACATGCACACAAACACACACACACACAGATTCTCACACGACTAATGCCAAAACTCTTGTTATATACAGAAGTGTCTGTACTAACATATACACCAACTTCCTATAAACAAAATCACTTTACCAACAATACACCCGCATTTAGCAAGCCTGATTTCTGTAAACCAAATGTTTGGAAAAATGTGTGTTTGGTAAAAAGTCACGGTAGGTCACTCTGTTGAGAAGATAAACATTCAGCATAGTGAACTGCTTGCATAGTGAACTGCTTGTTTCTCTCTCTCTCTCTCTCTCTCTCTCTATATATATATATATATGTATATATATAGACACATTTGTAGTAATGGTCAATCATGGAATACACGGGCATCCAATATGTGTGATAGGTTTCTTATGAGGGCTATAGTTATACAAGTATTATAAGGCTAGAAATAGAACCAATGCTCAGTCTAGCTCAAGTTTGTTGCAGTGTAAGGAATAAAAACAGTCTGATTGTTCTGCACCATTGAGGGTTTGCATCACATATGGTAGTAATTTATTTAAGATAAAATGAGTTAATGGCAAATATTGTCATATTTTACATTGTGACAAGCTTTTTAACACCATAGTACCACAGCAAATATCTCAATTCTTTATATGAAAGGGACAACTATTTTGAATCATTTGTTGGGTTTTAAGATCCATATATTGATGTTGCATGATAAGTTTATTTGTGGGCTTAAACAGTTGGTTGTTTTTCCTGTGGCAGTTGTGCAATTTGTAAATACATCATAAAAAACGAATTCATTTTCTTCATCAAATACCTATAAGGTTTTTGAAATATGTGAATTTATCGCATGCTCTACAGAGTGGGTGATTTATTTGACCACTTGTAAATCTGTTTTTTTTTTTTTTTTTTTTTTATGTGGGTGAGACATTTGGTTTATTTAAACAACATCTTAGTGATTTAAGGTGCATCAAGGAGTGTAGTGCATTAGTACATCATCAAGTGCAGAAAACTTCTACAGCAATCTCAATGTTGATCAGAGTCTAATGCAGGAATGGTTAAGGAGAGGTGAATTTAAACCAAAAGGTGAAAAGGTTACATTGGTAGCCCCGGATAGTGGCCTGCTTACATGTTGGTTTACAAAGTCCACTGAACATGTCAGAGAAACAGATAAATGCAGGTTTTGTAGAACAAAATTGGAAACAGTCACACATCTTGTTGCTGGGTGTGATACACTACTGGCAGAAGGCTTGTGTACTGAAAGGCATAATAATGTGCCAAGACTGTTGCATTGGGAACTGTCCAAACATTATAATACTGAAGTAGCTGGGAAGCATTGGAAACATGAGCCACAGAGCATTACAGAAAATCTTGCAGTTTATATCACATGGGATCACCTATTACAAATAGTCCAAAATATATGCAAGAAAACTATATATAGTATTCTATGAAAAGAAGACAAAAGTAGCATTGATCACTGAAATTGCTGCTCCCAGTGATTACAGTGTCTTACGTACAGAGAGACACAAAGTCATAAAATACAATGATTTGCAGGCAGTAATGAGGGCGATATAGAAGAAGGATACCCAGACAGCTCCAATAGTTGTAGAAGCAATAAGTCTCACATTTATAGTCATATTTAGATATTATACCGATACATGTAACTTCATATGAATTACAGAAGGAGTCAAATCTGGGCACATTGCTGGTGCTGCAAAGAGCACTTTTAGCTAACATCAAAGATTGAAACAATACTAATTTCATGAACTTTAATCATACTTTGACTTAGGAATGAGGTCCGTTACTGGCATGGAATTATAAACCCAAAAGTCTTGGAGAAATTAAAAAGGGAAGAAACGTTGTTTGTTGGAATCAATAAGGTTAATTGCAATTAACCCAATAAAAATGATAAATTATGTCTTTTACATATTAAAGAAAAGAGAAGGATTTAAAATTTGAAAGCAATCTATGGTATTGGTTTAAATAAGATGGTTTGAGATGATATATTTTGTAATAAATTATAGCTGATCATTTATATCATATTTGATATCTCCATATAAATCTTTTTTGAAGGATTTGGTTATGTTAATATGGATGTGTGTGTTTCTTATCAGTGTCATTTTTTTAAGTATATAGGTTCATAGGTTCATAGGTTTATACTAGGCTATCTGCCCTAAGGCATTTATAAGCCTAGCCCAAAGTTTTGTGGCTTACGCCACCCCTTATGTTAAAAAATACTGTGCCCATTAGTTTGTTGTGCCTCTGTCCAGCAGTGACACAGAGATGATTCCCGGGGTAAACCTACGATCTCCCATCCACCGGTCAAGATTTCTCTTGAACAGAGCCATCAAGGTGCTCTGCCTCACATGGACTGGGATTTTATTCCACGGCATAGGTGGGATTTTATTCCACGGCATAGGGAGTCTCTGGGTGACAAATCTATCCCTCCAGTATGTCCTATTTATATCCGTGCTAAGGTTTAAGTCGCTTGCTCTAGTGGATCTGGTAGATTTGGATTTTTTGAGGTGGAGCATGTCCATTAATTCCGGGTTGGACATGGCCTTGTATGTCAGGCACAGGTCACCTCTGAGCAGGCGGTATGCGACTGAATAGAGCTGGAGTTTCTTCTGTCTGGCAGCATATGACAGATTTTGGAGTCCCTTTATCCTTTTGGTGAGGAACTTTTGGGGTCTCTCCAATTGCTGCAGGTGCCAGGTGAGATACATCCCGAATGGGGCATTGTACTCGATCATTGGTCTGATAAGTGAAGAGTACGGGGGAACAATGACCTCTCTTGATCTGGATGTGAATCCCTTCATGATCAGGTGGGCAATGTAGAAGGTCTTTCTAACCACTTTAGCAATGTGAGTGTCAAAAGAAAGGCCACTGTCAACCTGGGTCCCCAGGTCCCTGATAACCTCTTCTGTGCTTAATGGATTGCCACCTATATGGTAGCTTGGGGTTACCTTGTTTTTCCCGAAGGGTATGACTATACATTTTTTGGCATTTAACTTCAGGCCATGGCTCTGGCACCAGTTATCAGTTTCCGTGAGACCCCTCTGAAGGATATCTGTGTCCGATGTACTTTCCACTATGGCGCCCAGTTTGCAGTCAACAACAGGGGGCCAAGGACTGAGCCCTGTGGGACCCCACTTGTGACCGGCTTGGAGTCTGACATGGCACCAGCAACTCTAACCCTGTGGGTTCTGTCCTTTAGCCAGTTTGCAACCCATCTTGTGACATATGGGTTTACATTTAATCTGGTAAGTTTCTCTATAATACCCGAGTGGGGTATTGTGTCGAAAGCTTTTGCAAGGTCAAGGTAGGCTGTATGGACTGCCTTTCCCTCATCAATGGCCTTGGTGACTGTTTTGAAGAAGTTGACCAAGTTCAAAAGGCATGATCTGCCCTTGACAAAGCCAAACTGGGTCGGGTCCAATGTCTGCAAGTCCCCTATGTCTTTGTTTATGAGTTCCATTATGATCCTCTCCATAGCTTTGCAGACCAGGCTTGTTAAGCTTATGGGGCGGTAATTTCCAGGGTCCATAGAGGTACCGCCTTTGTGGAGTGGGGCCACAGTTGCCGTACGCCACTCCTTGGGCACGTATCCTGTGGTAAGGCTAAGATTAAACAGCTGCCTTATATGCGGGTTTAGTTCCTCGTTGAGTTCATGTAGCACACAGCCGGGGACACCATCCGTCCCATTGATGCTGTGTTTTTAGCTTTAGAGAGAGCAGCTTTCACCTGCATTAGAGATGTCTGGGAGGCTACACTCCACTGGGATAGTTATCTCTCCTTTTGGGGGGGGTGAAGTTTGCACTGAACCTGTCTGCCAGTATGTTGGCAAGGTCTGTGGGTTCAGTGATTTTTGTATCATTTTGGACTAATTCTGTGCATATCTGGGAGTTTCCACCCAGGTTTCTAACATAGCTGAAGAAGGCCTTATGATTGTCTTTTGAATCTATTGCAATTTTTCTCTCAAATTTGGCCTTGGATGATTTTATGAGTGCTCGTATTTTTTTACTAATAATGATCAAGGGTGTCTTCTCTTTTATGGATTTTGCTCTATCATGTAACAGCTTTCTCCTCTTATTGTAAAGTTTGTTTATGGCTGGGGTCCACCAGACTGGACGTTTGCCCTTGGTGGAAAGAGTCTTGGTTTTATTAGGGATTGCCTGATCCATGCAGTCCTGGAGGTGTTCGTAGAAGGCATTTGCAAGGGCTTCTGCAGCTTGGGTTGTGGTTTCCACTGGCTCAGGGGTCTTGAAGGATACCACACCAGTCTTGAGTAGTGTGAAGTTTGCTTTAGAGAAGTTCTTCACTGTGGTCTTTTTTGTTTGGGGTGGGGGCGGGATGTGGATTTCCAGTGAGATAAGTTTGTGATCTGATCTCACCAATGAGGGATATACTTCTGGTGTGGAGCATTTTGTCCCCATATTTGTGATGATGAGATCTAGTATATTTTCTCCTCTTGTGGGAATGGTGACTAGTTGTTCCATGGCATTTGAATTTATGAACTCCAGGAACCTTTGGGCTAGAAAGTTGGGGCTTGAGTAATGTTCCCAGTCTATATTCGGGTAGTTGAAGTCACCCAATATAATGGTGTTTGGAGATACATTTATACCTTCCAGTGTCTTCAAGAAGGCTGTGTGGGGTTCCTGAGTTTGAGAGGGTGGCCTGTAGCATGCTACAAATTGTAGAGCAGTTTTGCCTATGGTTAATTGCACCTGGATGGTTTCCGATGCTTCGGCATTGCCACCAACCTGGAGGTGTGGGTATCCTTGATGAATATGGATACACCCCTCCTTTTGTGGTGTGGTCTGGGTTTTGGGGCTGGAACGCATGATATGAGGTAAAACCTGATAGTGCCGGGGTGCTCTCAGGAGCCTTGAACCAGGTTTCAGTCACAGCACAGACATCGATGTTCTCCATACTGAGAAGGGCCTCGAGCGTGCATTTTGAGATTTAGACTTCTGGCATTGAGCAGCATTACCCTTAGTTTCTTCCCATTTTTGTTTTCTAGGGTGGTAGGTTTAGAATTTGAGCCTTGCCTAAAAAGGCACTATGGGGTGGCAAGAGCCTTAGCCAATATCCGAATCCCAGGGTGATAGGTGCAAGCCGTCCCTTGCGAAGCAGCGTGGCTTGTCAAGCATGTCATCCCAGGCAGACAGACACTGGATCCCCTTTGAATGACACCAGAAATTAAGCCAATTGTTAAAGCTGATCATCTTGTCTCTATGTTGTGGCATCATTCTTGGTGAAGGAAGGATACTGCTCAGGGTCAGGGTCATACCTGCCTGGGCTACATAATCAGAGAGCTCCTCTATGTCTCTTTTCATGTAGTCCAGGGAGGTACGCCTCAGGACGCTCACACCAGCATGGCCAATGACTGTGTCATATTTGTACTTGCTGTGGAGTGTCACCAGTGCTTGTGTTATGTGGCGGATTCTAGCGCCCGATAGGCAGCTTACTGTGACTCTCTCCTTGTTCAGCCTGGTGAGTGGGACGTCAGTGTGTCTGACTATGGAGTCACCTATGACAAGTATGTTTGGTGTTGTATTTGGCCTTAAGGGCTGTGACTGCTTTGCACACTGATTTTGTGGTTTATGTGTTGCCTGTGGTGTGTCATGAGGTGGCAGTTGCTTGGATGTCTGCTTTGGAGGCCTCTGCTGTTTAGGTAAATTTTTGCTCAGAGCCTCCGAGTATGATTTTCTGTGTTTATGTGTTTGATTCATTGTTGTGATAGCTTTATGTGAGACTGGTTTTGTGGTGTGTGTAGTTGCCTTCTCCTCCTGTCTGGTCTTGCCAGTCCTGAGTTGAGAGAGCTCAGCCTCCAGTTTGGCTAAATAGCTGCATCTCTCACAAGTATTTGTGTTATGTGGGAGGAGGAGAGGGTTGTCAGTGTACATGAGGCAATTGTAACATTGCCTCAATATTCCCAGATTCACCAAATGGACAGGAGAGGACGCCAGCATCTGGCCCTTCGACATGCTAGAGAAATTTAGAAGTTAGGGGTGTAACTGAATAAGAGAGGACTTAGTAAGGAAGTGGGTACTCCTGGGGGGGGGGGTTGCTAGTGAGGGACTTTGTATAATACAGAAGTGCTAAACCTGTAAAGAAGATGCTTTTAAGACAAGTAAAAGCTTTTAGGAACAAGTGCTGCGCTTTTTAGTTAAGGGATATACTGTTTAGATTACTAGTAGAGCAGTTCTAAGGGAAAAATGAAGAACAGACTTTATGGAGCCAGAAAAAGTTTAACCTTGTTAAACCAGCACTGCCCGATGCTGCTCTAGTGGCAACTCCGTGCTAAATCGCGCTAAAGCACTCTAAAGCGTGCTTGATAGCAGGGGCTGGAAAGAGCCAGGAATTGACCCAAAACAGCCAATAAAACTACAGTTTCAAGTCAGTAACCACTCCCACGGGGGGCAGGGAAGCAGCTCAATGTTTATCACTGCCACTGATCAACAGAGAGACTTTCCTTTAGCCCAGCAAAAATGGCCTCACATAAACTTACAAAACAGTTCAAGAACAGCAAGCCTGTAACTTGAACTTTTTTAAATCTCAGAAAAGTGGGAAAAAAGCAAGATTTTTTTTTTGGTTTTGTTTTTTCAGAGATAGCAGAGGTTCACAAGTAATATCAAGTTATAACAGTGCAGTAAATGACCCCACACAAGAGTGCTAGGTCAAAGACAGAAAATATGCAAGTTTTGAGAAAAAACGATTTTAAAATTAAGTGCAAACAGGAAATTCAGTATACAGCTTTTGGTTGTGCTCTAAATACAGCTACTATTGCAGAAATCAAGTTTAACAAGCCAGAAAATGCTCAAACTAGGCAGCTATGCAGAAAAACTTATCAAATAAACAGAGGAAAAATACTTAAAATCACAAAAGTGGCTCCTTTCTTCTCTCAGCATTTTCTCCTCTTGGTGGGTGCTTCACCAACAGCCAACAAGCCTGAAAAGACGCCAAAACCACGAATTGGCTGTAAAAAAAAATGTTGGCTACTTGGTGGCAATATACGCAAATGGAATCCCTATTTTTAATATTTCAAATTGAGTAAAAATATTTATATCCATTTTTTATTTTTGTTGTTATTCAAATGAATCTATTATACAATTCATTAAGATAAGTTTACCTGCCAGTGTGTTTATAAATGTATTTACATAACAATGTAATTAGCACTGAAGAAGCTCATTTTCCTAGGAGGGAAACCTGGTTTGTGTGCTGTTGGCATGGTTATTAAACTTTGGTTTGACTTTTTCAATCTGGGTGTTATTTTATTTGATGGTCTACATTACAGACATGTGCACCCAGTTGTGTTTCTGTGGTTGTTAACAAAGTTGTTGGGTATATATATATATATATATATATATATATATATATATATATATATATATATATATATATATATATATATATATATATATATATATATATATATATATATATATATATATATATATATATATATATATATATATATATATATATATATAGTTATCTAAAATTAACCGCACTCAAAAAAATTGAATGAAGAGAAGAAATTTTAACTAAGAAATGAACTTCGTGACAATAAAAGCATTCAAAAAATAGTAAATCACACCAACAACTGTTGTAGAACTTTAGCGCTTTCATCTTATTTATTATCAAGACTTCTTCAGAAAGACATGTTTCATAAGTATGCAATAAATACTTATGAAACCTGTCTTTCTGAAGAAGTCTTGATAATAAATAAGACGAAAGCGCTAAAGTTCTACAAGAGTTGTTGGTGATTTACTATTTTTTCAATGCTTTATTGTCACTAAGTTTATATATATATATATATATATATATATATATATATATATATATATATATATATATATATATATATATATTTATATATATATATATATATATATATATATATATATATATATATATATATATATATATATATTGGGGTGTCACTTTAACAGTGACAATCATCTCGAGCCAGGGTTTACACCACCAGGTGGCTAGCCCTGCCATGGTAACCCATCTGTACCACTCACTTGCACACACACTCACACCTATGGCCAATTTAGAGTGTATCCATTCCACCAAAAATCTTCAAAGGTCAGGAGATGGAGGGAAGGGAGTCAAAAGATAAATGAAGATGGACAACACAGATGGAAAGTTATGGTAAGTATATAACATCTTTATCTGATGTTGTCAATCTTCATTTTATCCTTGATATATGGGACAGAGTCCCCAGCTACCATCTTGGGAGGACTCATGGAAGGATGTTCTTGAGCATCATTGAACAGAAAGGTGCTCTTCCCCCTAGAGACCAAATCCAGTCTATGATGAGTAATAAAGGTATGGGGGAAGCCCAGCTAGCTGCTGCACATATATCATCCACTGAAGCTCTAGATTGGAAAACTGCTGACGTGGCAACAAATCTTGTAGAATGTGCCTTCACAGGTCTACATAGGGTAATTTTCTTTTTGTCATACATAAATGAAGTGCAATCCTTGAGCCATCTAGCTGATGTCAGTTTGCTGACAGGCTTACCTAGACTAGCACTTGAACAGGACACAAATAGTTGGTCAGATTTTCTGATATACTTAGTTCTGTGAAGATAAAAGCATAATTGTCTGTGAACATCTAGAAAATATAAAAGGTGTTCACCTCTATTCGAAATGTTTGGAAAGAATACCATCAAATTAATAGTCTGATTGATATTAGACTTTGACACCACTTTAGGTAGAAAGGTGGGATTTGTTCATAAGGAAACTCTGTCTTTGTGAAAAATCAGATAAGGTGGTTTACATGATAAATCCTGAATTTATGAAATCCTTCTAGCAGAGGTTATTGCCACCAACAATAATGTTTTCCATGACAAGTACTTTAGATCACAGTCTGCAGATGGTTCAAAGGAGAACATACAATGATTTGCAACATTAGGCTTAGGTCCCCAGGAGGAGTAGGATCTTTGAGAGGGGGTTTCAACAAAAGTGTCCCTTTTAAGAATTCTTATAAAGTCTATGAGAAGCCAAGGAATGTTCTTACAAACCATCATGGAAGTTTGTAATTGCTGCCAGTTGTATTCTGATGGTAGAAGGGGAAGCTCTTGCATTGAAAAGAGAGGCTAAGAAGTCTAAACTATTTTCAATAGAAGTAGAGAAGGGGTTACTATCCCTTTCACAAGCCCAGATGGTAAATCTCTTCCATTTACTAGTATATAGTTTACGGATGGAAGGTTTATGAGAAGCTAGGAGAATTTGGTGTACTGGGGAAGAAAGGTTAGGATGCATGGCAACTAGTGGAACTGCAGGAACCATGCTGTCAGCTTGAGGTTCATAGTGTCTGGGGGAACTAGTCTGTCCGGATAGGACAGAAGGTCCAGAGTTGGATCCAGAGTTCAAGGTTGTTGAATTAGATAAGGCCAAAGATATATATAATTTTAAATATACACACACACACACACACACACATATATATATATATATATATATATATATATATATATATATATATATATATACATGCGTTTACTATCATAGATCAATATTACACTATTTCGAAATACGATAGTAGTGTCCCACTAACGTGAAAGTGCACTTTAATGAAAGTGCACTTTTGGGAAAGTCACTAAGTCGAATGGGGCATTTCCTGCACTGTGGTGTGGTAGTGACAGACCTTAGGATTAGGGTTTGGGTTAAGGATAGTGGATAGGTAGTAGGGCTATCCACTATCCTTAACCCAAGCCCTAACCCTAAGGTCCGTGACTACCGCACCACAATACAAGAAATAGGTCCATAACTACTGCTCAGTGGAGGAAATACAATTTCCTGCACTGTGGTGCGTTAGTCACGGACCTTAGGATTAGGGCTTTGGTTAAGGATAGTGGATAGCCCTACTAGCTATCCACTATCTATTACCCAAGCCCTAACCCTTTGTTCGTTCTAGTGAATTTCGCAAAAGTGCACTTTTGTTGAAGTGCACTTTCACGTTAGTGGGACACGACTATCGTATTTCGAAATAGTGTAATTTCGATCTATAGTAGTATACCCATATTTATTTTTATATATATATATATATATATATATATATATATATACACACACACACACACACAC
Organism: Protopterus annectens; assembly: GCF_019279795.1. Taxonomy (NCBI): domain Eukaryota; kingdom Metazoa; phylum Chordata; order Ceratodontiformes; family Protopteridae; genus Protopterus; species Protopterus annectens. The sequence continues at coordinate 697,465,724 of NC_056746.1, read as the reverse complement.
ACACACACACACAGATATATATATATATATATATATATATATATATATATATATATATATATATATATATATATATATATATATATATATATATATATAAACAATAACTGGGCTACTGATCCATGAAGATCTTTAAAAGCCTATCCTTGGATTCCCCTGAAGTTTTTAGCCCTTGTAATTTAATTTAGCCTTTGTAATTTAATTTGGCATTTGTAATTTCAGGATGAATAACCCAGAGCTAGGCAGAACATTTACATTTTACCCTTTTCCATAAAGGACAAGGGTGCTAAACCTGGAGTGAAGTTGTGGTTTCCCATTCATTTATTCAGATTAAATTTAAATAGAGTAGTAGAAATATTTTGCTTTATATGGAGAAGAAGATGATTCCAAAGAAGTGGTATTCTCTGTGACACATAATGTATCCCTCTAACATATTCTGTTTGTCTTACAGAAGTGAATAAGACCTCTTGTACATGTTTTTATTCCAACACTGGACTTTCAGTGGACTTGGAGGTGGGTACGTTGTCTGATATTTTGCTGATAAGGAAAAAGTTTATGAAAGTTAAATCTGAGACTATCTAGGGGGTGCATACTAAAGATGTGAAATTCATTGGTGTCCAAATTTAAACTTATTATATTTATAGATTATACTTTTAATTTTCATTAGATGACAGATACTTGGAGGCAAGTTATTCATTATAATAATAAGAGAGAGTAGCTATACAGTTCCATAAATAATGATTTCAGACTGTATCATTTCATCAAAAATTGGTTATATGTCCCAAGGATCCAGAACCCAGTTGAGTATATTTAGTAAAGGGAAGCAAGATCTGATACCCACTCCATGGAAGATGTGAAGGGTTCAAATCTGTGCAACGTAGTTTTTCTAGTTTCACTAAAGAACTTGATCACAGGACTCTGACTGAATGAAATGTAGCATATTTAAAGGGAGAAGACATGTGTTACCCAATCTCAGAATCACTAAGGTATTTGATTCTTTTTGGAACAATTAGTCCAGACACATGGCACACAGAGGCAAAACCCTGACTATGATCTAAATATGACTAGTGGCTTGGCTGCTTGTGGAGATGGACAGAGTAGGTGAAGAGTTTATCAGTGCTGGCTCACATATCCTTGACCACTGTTTTCCTGACACTGGGTAAAGGCTGGTTATATGCCAGAACAATGATACATTAGTAGCAACATTTCATATGAGATGGAGAGCATGTATGATAAGCAATTTATGTGTTTCCCAAAACAGAACATGTGCACCAGTGGGCATGCACAGAACCAGTATTGTGAATTATGCCTGTCTGCCACTACAAGAATGAGGGCTAAGGACTAGTAAAAACTGTCTCAGTGAGGCCCTTCTGTAGGATGTCCACATCATTTGGGGACTTGACTATGGCTCCTAGTTTGCAGTCATCTGTGAACTTCATCAGCCAGAGGCCTTCTGTGTTAGCCTGTACTTGAGAGAAGTAGATACCAAACATGAGAGGTCCCAGGACAGAACCCTGTGGCACTCCACTTGTCACTGCCTTGAGGTCAGATTTGGAGTCTGCAACTTTTACAGTGTGGGTTCTGTCAGTGAACCAGTTGGCAACCCATCTTGTGACGTAGGGATTTATACCTAGTTTAGTGAGTTTAGCTATAATTCCAGAATGGGGGATGGTGTCGAAAGCCTTGGTGAGGTCAAGATAGGCTGTGTGAACCACCTTACCCTCATCCAAGGCTTTGGTAACTGCCTCAAAGAAGTTGATCAGGTTCAGGAGGCATGATCTGCCTTTCACAAACCCAAACTGGGTGGGATCCAGAGTTTGGAGGTTACCAATGTCTTTGTTTATGAGTTCCATGATGATACGTTCCATGGCCTTGCAGACCAGGCTCATTAGGCTAATAGGTCGATAGTTCCTGGGATCAGTGGTGGCTCCCCCTTTGTGGAGTGGGATAACTGTTGCTGTGCACCATTCAGTGGGCACAAAGCCTGATGCGAGGCTATTATTGAACTTAGTGGGGAGCCAGTTCATTCTGAAGTTTGTGTAAAACGCAGCCTGGGATATTGTCCGGTCCCATGGATGCTGTGTTTTTGGCTTTAAAGAGTACAGCTTTTACCTGTGTAGTTGTGATTACAGGGACTCTGCATTCTTCCTGTATAGATATGGGCCCTTTAGGGGGTGAGAGGGGGTAAAGTTAGCACTGAACCGATCTGGCAGGATGTTGGAAATATCAGTTGGTACTGTAATTTTCGTGCCTTTGTGCTGTAACTGAGAGCAAATCTGGATGTTGCCATCTAGATTCTTGACATAGCTATAGAATGCTTTGTGGTTGTCCTTGGATTTAGTGGTGATTTTGTTTTTGTAGCTAGCTTTGGAGGATCTTATAAGGGATCTCAGCTTCTTACTGAGGCTGACCAGGGAGCTCCTCCACTCATGGGATTTTACTCTCTTTTGCAACAGTTTCTTCCTTCTGTTGTACAGTTTGTTTATGGCAGGGGACCACCAGATTGGCTTCCTTTCTTTAGAGGATAGCATCTTGGTTCTGTTTGGGATAGCACGATCCATGCACTCGTGTAAGTGCTTATAGAGTGCATTTGTGTAGGATTCAGCAGTTGTAACTGTATTGTCGATCTGCATGGGTATCATGAAGTTCACCACATCTGTCTTAAGAAGCATGAAGTTGGCTTTGGAGAAGTTTTTACTGTGGTTTCCTTAATGGGGGGTGGGGGCGGGATGTGGATATCAAGGATGATAAGCTTATGGTCGGATCGGACCAACGAGGAGTTGACTTCAGGTGTGGAACACCGATCATTCATGTTGGTAATGACTTGGTCTAGGTTATTGTTGCTCCTGGTGGGGGTGTGGATAAGTTGATTTAGGGCACTGGAGTTTATGAATTCCAGAAAGCGTTGAGCTAAGGAGTTGGTACATGAGTAGTTTTCCCAGTTAATGGTGGGGTAGTTGAAGTCGCCCATTATTAGGGTGTTTGGTTGAACCCTAATATTTTCCAGTACATCAATGAAAGAGCAATGAGAATCCTGGGGCATGGTGGGGGATCTGTAACAAGCTACAATTTGGATTGCAGTTTTGCCCAGAGTTAGTTGCACTTGGATAACCTTGAATGCATTATGCTGAGCAACTAACAATGTCGAATGCTTTAGCTAGGTCTAGGAAAGTAGCAGAGGAGAGATAGCCATTGTTTTTATGCTGAAGGATAGTGTTAGTAAAGGAGAGTAAGGCAGTGGTGGTGCTATAGTCAGAAACCATACTGAGTATTGGAAAGGAGGTTGTTAGTAAAGAGGTAGTCTGAGACCTAAGAGTGAACGCATCTCTAGTATTTTGGAGAGTGGAGAGAGAATAGCTATGGGGCAGTAATTGGTTAGTTCTGTGGAGGGGCCGCCTTTGTGGAGGGGGATTATATGTGATACTTTCCATAGTGTGGGAACGTAACTTTCTGATAGAGATCGGTTAATCAAGATGGATACTGGGTAGGCTAGAGCATCAGCTGTGATTTGTAGATATTCACTTAGAAGGTTGTCTGCTGCTAATTTGGTGGGCTTAAGTTTAGTTAAGGTTTTTTTTTTTATGTTGGAGGTAGGAACAAGAGAAAAAGAGAAGACAGTGGGGAGATTACTAGTTGAAGGTGTGGGTTGGAGGGGGGGTTGTGTTGTCTAGCTAGTGATAGTATGGTTTGTGTGAAGTTTGTGTTGAATGAGGTAGCAATATTTTCAAAGGAGTGAGGGATGCCTGGGTGGAGGATGGAGTTTATGGAGGACCAGAATTGTTTGGGGTTGTGTTTGGGAGGAGTCTAGGACAGACTGGTAGTACTGGAATTTCTCCTGTTTTATTAGCTTTTTGACTCTGTTGTGTAGTTCTAGGAATTTCTGTCTAGTTAAGCGGGTTTTGGTTTTGCGCCATTGCTCCCAAGCATTATCTCTGTATTTAATTTATGACTTAGTGGTTTTCTGTAGCCATGCGGAGGGTTGTGCTTTGGTTCTGGAAATTCTTATGGGGCGTGGTAATTAAGGATGCTCAGGAAGGTAGTATTAAAAAATTCAACTGTGTCATCAAGACTGAGGTACTTTAGAGGATGCCAGTTACATTCTTTGCAGGATGAGATGAATGTGAGTGGGTTAAAGTTTAGTTTTTACATATTTGACGATAGATGACAGGTTTAACTTGGTATAGGTGTTTTTTGAATGTTGGGGAGTGATCACTGAGGCTATCCAATAAGCAGCCTGCTATATATGACTGGGGGCTCTTACTGACTAGTATCCAGTCCAGGGTAGTGTGCTTGTTGGAGTTTTTATTTATCCTGGTTGGTGACTGGATTAGTTGGGTGAAGGCATGAAGGTTTATATGATGGGTTGGATGGTTGCCAGAGAAGGATTGCCAGTCAATATTGAAATCACCCCAAATTATAGTTTCTTGGAGAAGATGGTGGGTAGTCCAGCTGAGGAGGTTTTCCAGTGGAGGGATGTTTTGGCCAGGTGAGAAGTAGCATTCAATTATGTTGATGGTTTTAATTTGGTTTATTTTGAGGTTGCTATATATTATTTTTTCATTGCCTATTTGTGGAGCTGATGATTTTAAGATCCAGATGTTTAGATACTATTTAAATATTATAGCTATACTGCCACCTTTCTTGTTTAGTCGGTCCACTCTTAGTATGCTGTAACCGGTAGGGAGGATTTGCTCACTGGTAATGTGAGGTTTTATCCAGGTTTCTGTCAGGATGACTATATCTGGGGAGTACAAGTCTATGGTGGCATGGAGTTCATGGACCTTGTTGGATATACTTGTAATATTTAGGCTTAGTAGAAGGAGGTCACTTGGCTTTCTATTGGCTATGATTTGGGAGAAGTTGTGGTTTCTAGTCTGATTATGAGGAGTGGGGTTAGAGATGGAGGGGCTAGGGTTGGGGTGGATGTCTCCACTTAGGGCTAGTTTTGATATGCATGAGGTTATCAGTTTTCTCAGTTTTTGAATGTGTTTGTTTATTATGGAAACTTTATTATTGTGCTCTGCGGGTAATAAGTATGGTGGGAGGGTTACTATGTTAAGTTGTAAGGATGCTTTTTGTTTGAGTAATATAATTGATCGAATATGTGGGGGGTGCATAGGGATGGTTCTTGAGGTGGTGGGAGGGGAGCTGAGTGAGGGTGAGACATGAGTGGTGGTGCGAGTATTAGTACAGTGGTAGTGGTTGAGTGGGGGAATGATGGAGTGTTGGTAGGATATAAAATATGCAAGGAGAGTGCATGCAGTGAGCATAGGTATGGTATGCTTATACATGTTAGCTGAGGAGGAGTGATAGTAGTGGGAAGATGGAGGAGGTAGTGTTGGGTTTAGTGCTGTGGTTGGCTGTTGGAAAGATGGGAGGGGTTTGCATGTGTAATAAAGGTAGGACCACTGGGGGTGGTAGGGGATTGGGGGCAGGGTGGGGAGCAAAGCGGGCAGACATTCTGTTAGTTGCTATTAAGAGGGGTCTGGAAACAATCAGGTAGCAGAATAAACTAATATAAGAACATATGATAGTGAATGTGGAGACTCAAGTAGGTACCCTGAATTTCCACAAACTATCAGTTAGCTGTGCCCCAGTTCAAGTAGTTTTAGTAAGTTTTATGGCAGGGCTGAGCATAAAGTGCTCAAAGGGTGGTTGTAGTTTTAAAAATGGTACCTGCCACAGATAATATTTATTAACATTGGGATTGGTTTAAGGTAATAAACAGGGAAGGGGGAGGGGGAGAACAAGCCATGTGAGCAGGCAGCTCTTTTGTACTGCTGCTAATGAGCCAAGATCCAAGCAAAGACAAGTGTGTATTTAAGAAACAATCAGAATTGACCAAGGACTGCTCTGAAGCTGTAAGTTATTTCTTAACCATTTCTCAGGTGGAAAAACAGGATAACCTTGTATCAGTAGACTACTGTGGTTTCAATTTAAATTACCAAACACACAGTATTTGATCAGTTATGGATACGATTTGCTAACAAAAGGGAATAAAAGAGAAAATTGAAGATGAGTGTGTGTGTGTTTGTGTGGGGGGGCTGCTTACAAGCCAAACCACAGTGCTCTCCAGGGGATAATGAGTATTAGCTCAAACTGGTAGACACATACTCAAAGTTAACTTTAGCTGTTTGTGCTTGCAGACAGTTCAGACCCGGACTGCGCTTTTCCTATAACAATGTATCCACCGGTTGGATAAAAGATTAAGGTGGTACCGCAGCTGAATACTTAGAGTGGTGTTAGGTTGCAGAGACACTGAACTCCTCATGGGGCCTGTAGCAGGGTGGTTGTCGGATTATATAGTATGTGGATTAGATGGCGGCACTATTATTTTTATTTTCTTTTTGAGTTTGCAGAGTAAGTAGTTCAACTTTATAAACTGTGTCACTTGGTATAATGAAGTTGATTGGGTGGTGTACTTTTTTACTTTCATTGGTCTTGAGGTTGAGAAGGCAAGCATCTTAATAAGTAGGACTTACATGGCTCAATATGGTAAATTATGGAATTCATGTTTTACTGGTAAGACATAGAAGCTAAGACAGAGGAAGGTCACTTAGGAAACCTTTTTCCAAGTAGTATAAGAGGGGACTTTTGACTGAATTCTGGGAGAAGTTAGGTTAGACTTGTATCAACATTGTTAGACAAAAAAGTTCTTGGTCATGAGCTGGAAAAGTGCTATCATCAGTTTATAGACTGCTTTACATGATAGGTTGACAAGTGAAGTTATTGATACAAAGTAGTAGAATTGTGTATGGCATATAAATCACATGAACGTATGCATTTAAGGCACTAAAAAATGAAAAGGACAAAACTGATTTTTTTTTAATGGAAGATGCAATTGTGTTAAAGGTGACACGGCACATATCTATTTAAGAATGGTAAATGTATTTACAGGTGTTGGGATCATTTAGAAGAATCAGTTATGTAAAGTACTTAAGGTGGACAAACCCACTTTGAACTGATCATAGTGGTAGATGCTATGTTAGGCAGCATGGCTCTATGGAAGGCATGTGAGAGAAAGCCCACCTGATGGATGTAATAATTCTTTTTTTAATTTCTCCAAGTCTTTTGTGTTTCTAATACCATGACAGGAATGGACCCCATTCCTAAGTCAAAGTACAATTAAAGTTCATGAAATTAGTATTGTTCCAATCTTTGATGTCAGCTAGTAGTGCTCTTCGCAGCACCCACAATGTGCGCAGTAATGACTCCTGCAATTCGTATGGAGTTACATGTATTGGTAACATATCAATATGATTGTAAATTCTTTTTTATAAGACCCGTTGTTCCTACTACTATTGGAACTGTCTGGGTATCTTTTTTCCACATTGCTCTCGTTTCTGCCTGCAGATCCTGATACTTTATGACTTTGTGTCTCTCTGTACGCAAAACACTGTAGTCACTGGTTGTGGCAATTTCAGTGATCAATGCTACTCTTGTCTTCTTTTCTTGGACCACTATATCCAGTTTTCTAGCATCTATCTTTTGAACTGTTGGTAATGGATGATCCCATGTGATGTAGACGTCTTAATTTTCTATGATACTTTGTGACTCATGTTTCCAGTGTTTTCCGGCCACTTCAGTACCATAATGTTTGCACAATCCCCAGTGCAACAGTCTCATCACATTATTATGCCTTTCAGTATACAGTGCTTCTGCATTAGTATGTCTCAAGCAGCAATGAGGTGGCAACTCTTTCCAATTCAGTTTTACAAAACCTACATTTGTCTGTTTCTCCCACATGCTCAATAGACTTTATGAACCAACGTTTACGCAGCCCACTATCTTGGGCTGCCTGTATTAACCTTTCATCTGTTGATTTGTATTCGCCTCTCCTTAACCATTCCTGTGTTTATTCTTGATCAACATGAGGCTCTTCCAGAAGTTTTCCATACTTGCAACTATATTGATGCTTTTTCCAACATTTCTTGCCTTCTCATTTGATCCTTCACCTTATATCCTTTCTTTTGTTGTTTTGGTACGTTCAGTTGCTGCCTGATTTTTATCTACTTCTGGTTTGATTTCCATTCCTGCTTGATGCCGATAAGCTTTTGCTACATTAAGCAGAGAAGTCATCTTAATTTATTCTCCTCATGTTTCAAAACTTTCACTACGTTTGGGTCTTGTGAGGTCAGCAGATATGTGTGGAGTCCCACAATTGCATATCTATACATATAATCAATTTCAAGGAGGCCTATCCCTCCTTCGGAATGTAGAATATATAATCTTGGTATGCACTGATTTTTATAACTAATTTGGTGAGCATGAAGCATCCTTCTTGTTTTCCTATCTAATCTATCCAACACATTTTGCAGCTAGTCAATCACTCCAAAACTGTAAGTTAGGACAGGAAGAGAAAATTGGTTTATAGCTTCGATTTTGTTCCTAGATGTCAGTGCTGTTTTCAGGATTAATTTAAGTCTTCTGAAGTACTTATTTGCATTTGTTGATGTTTTATTGTTGATCCTTCATCAATTCCCAAGTATTTATAAACTCCTTCTTGCTCAAGTTTTTTATATCACATTCTTGTCCCAAACTGATGTTTTCCTGGTGTTGCAGGTTTCCTGCTTTAAAGGTTGTTTTTGCACATTTATGAAGACCAAATGACATTCTTATATCATCTGAAAAAGTTTTGACAACTTGCAGTTCTGCTTTCAATTCCTCATCTGATGAGCTATACAGTTTCAAATTATTGACAGAGTAGGTGAGAAATCTTTACACTTTGTTTTCTAGGAGGCAAATTATAGCCATGGCCTAAGCTGTTAACGGTGACAGAGAGCCACCCTAAAATGTCCCTCTTTGAATTGTTATCCCTGGGATAACAATTTGTCCTTTATCATGGCTTAATTGCAAACTGGTCTGCCACTATTTCATGGTCACTGTAATGTAATCGATCAGTGTGGGGTGTATCTTATTCATTTTTAAGCACTGTTTTATCCATGAATAATTGATACTATCAAATGCTTTTTTGTAGACAGTCCAATTCTTCCCCTTTTTATAGTTCTCCACTATGACTTTATTTAACAGCAAATGATCCTTTGCTCCATATGACTTTCTTTTATTCCCCTTTTGTTCTACTGCCATAATTGAGTTTTCTTCTAAATGGCTATAAACACTGCCAGCATCAATTCCTGTGTATAGTTTATACGTTGTTGGAAGGCAAGATGTAATAATCTGAGTGACCTTTTTCATGTAGTACAAGGAGGAGACATGAATACAGATATAAAATGTAACTTATAAGGGGAAAAGTGGTGGTGTTCACTGGACATGTACTGCTAAAATGAGACAGGTGGTTTTCTGTAAAGACTCATGTCAGAAAGGCTTAACTAAATTGAAATTATGAAAAAATTCTGACGTATGGATAAACACAAGATAAATAAACTAGAAAAATGGATGTGCATACAACTACAATGATGCATACACAACTTTTAGAATAAAGAATGAAGCAGGGAAATAAGATACGTTTCTGTATCTGATTTGTGAGAGGTTAAAGATCAGAGCAAACATGTATTAGTGAATGTAAGCAGTGATAAATTATAATGGCATGCTAAGTATACTGGAGACCTTAAACTTAGATTGAAAACATTTATGATGTGGATTGTAGGTTAGCCAGATTAAAGGCATTGGAGACACCAAATGCAAGATACCATAAGTATGTTCGAGAAAAAAGAGGATACAATTATTTTCTATAATTGATATTCTAACAGTAAAACAGTAAAGCATCAAAAGAAGTTTATGTCTACATAGTGAGGAGAAGGAGAATGATGACCTAGTGAGGGGTAAAATTAGAACATGCAACATTTTGTACAAGCCAGCTACTAAAGGGGTGATGTGGTGAATCAGACCATGTTTTGGCAAATTGCCTGATGAGTGTTATTCACTCTTAAAGATCACTGAAAACTGATATTGCCATTGATGTTTAATAGGGTGCTGGTGCATGAAGAGAAGAGGAGGGGAAATAGGCCTTAGTGACACACATTTACAGTAATTGTAAAAGAAAGAGATTAGACAATTGTAGTCCAATGTTTTTGATGAATTGAATATATTAGATACCCTGGTGTGACACCCGTGCACTGGCCCAACAATCAAGGAGCCTCAATCCTCACCACTAACACCAGTGAGGGGAATGCATACAGAGAAAAGGATAATAAATACACACACAATGAAGTACAATTTCCCTTAAGAGCACACAGAGATCACACTCAGTCTGGGGCTGGTTTCTCCCTTTCTCTCCATTTCCCCAATAAGACACCCAACTGGCACAGCACTAGGGTCCAGATCTCAGCCTAGTGGGCAAGCTAAGACCTCCAGCACCCTCTCTGTCCAACCAGTGCTTCGTGACCCTGCCCAAGTAGCTGACACATATACACACTTTGAGATAGGAGTTATATACAACCACACAGATACTACTGGAGAAGGTTGGCACAGGTTCTCCAGCTATGCCCCTTTTTCCCAGACTATAAGGTAGTACCACCTGTCACCATCCACTAATATTTATCAGCTACCAAAAGGCCCTTATGAAAGGGTGTCCAATTATACTGTGCAATATTATTATCCAAATGGTAAGTGTAATTGAACAGTCAAGGCTTATTTGGAGTGAGTTGAACAGTATTACTATATACATGCAATGTACTCTAGAACTTAAATTATCTCTACACAAAACAGCCACAATTGAAAGGTTTAAAAATATTTAATAATAAATAATAAAAACACAAGACAATACTTTTTACTACACAGTGTTAGTCAAAAGTTCAGAGATCACAGGAAAATGCTTAAAATAATACAGTAGAATAGTTCTGACATCAACACCGGAAAACACTGAGTCTAATCTTCCTAATTCCTAGCTATTTCTAAGAGAAACACTAACTTCTAAGATCCCACTTACATACAGACACACTCAGATATTGGTGAGTTGGATGTTCTCAAGACAAATGCTAAATGCCCTCTGATTCTCTCTCCTTAAATTGATAACACAGTGCTGCTTCACATTACATCATTCTTAACAAGTTTCTGGTTTTCCCAGGCTAACAGAAACACAGAAGTTCATAGCCCTTTTGATCTTGCAGCTGGTCAGGAAGCCAGAGCAATAAAAGAAATTATGCGTGTAAATTCTAGCCATTAACTCTGGCCTCAAAACAATAGGAAGAATTCCTTCATTTAGACATCTCGGCTCTGAGTTTTGACATCAAACAATTACACAATGCTTAACTTATCAGCTTTCCTACAGCAGAGTGCACTGTTATTACATTTTTGCTGTTCTACATTTAAAACTATTTTCTCCCATTTAAGAGAACAAGCCTGTGGCTTATATTAATATTTACAAATGACAGAATTATCTACAAAATTCTATCTGGTTAGGCTGGCAGCCTACACATATCTTCACACCTGAAATAGACTAAAATGTATTAAATATCTGGTATATGGTTTTCAGTACTCAGGAGTTAGATGAAGAAGGTTATAGTTTTTAAGATAGTTCAGTGAAAGGATATTTGGTGACAGAGTTATATAAAAGGTATTTTATAATACAGAGCTGAATATAGTTTTAAATGTGATGGAATGCTATGAGATTTCTATTATTTTAGAGTATAGTGAATGGTTATATAAAAAAGTGAAAAATGCAGGTAACCTACTGGTGGATGAAAACTGAATGCTCAAACTTCAATTGCCCAAGGTTCAACCTGAGAACAATCTGAGTTCCTCAATAAAAAATCAAGTTCAGGGTGTGGGGATTTTGTTACCCTGCAAAAAAATGTTTTTGGCATTTTTTTCAGCAAATTCATCTTGAGGATTCTGATCCTTGGTGCATTCGGTTTCATCCTCACGGTAGAAGTGAATGAAGTTACTGAGGTGAGTGAGAGGGGTGTTGTTTAAGATCCTCCTTTTTTCATTGACTGTAAACATTGCTAGAAACTCAACTTTTGTAGTGAAGATTTTATGATCTCTGAATGCATTTAGTGATTTCAAGAACAGCAAGGTAAACCCACTGTTTTCACAGAGAAAAACAAATAAGGGTAAGAAATAGGTTTCGTAAGTGATACATTGAAATATTATGTGTTCATCTAGTTCATATAATTTCCTTTATTTAAATCAGACTAAAACCAATGTATTTTGACATTTTGCTTTCATTTAGTGGAATCTGCCAGTACCTTCGATTATAAAACACAGATTTTTTTTTTATAAATACTAAACATCTTGAACTTAACAGTTTGTGAAGTTTCCCCTTGAACTGTAATAGCAATGTCAGTGCACAACAGGTAATACAGTTGCCTTTGGTACAGAATGCTCTGGGTTCTATTCCCATATGAGGCAAATCGATTACTGACTCTGCAGTTCAGCATAAGGGGAGGGGGGGTGCTACACTCCTGTCCTTTGGATGACATATTAAACAAGACCCCATCTGCATGAGTTAGTAGCTCATGTGGATGTAAAAGATCCCATGGCACCTATCAAAAAGACTAAAGGTCCTTTATTTTACAAAAAAGACTATTATAATATTTACAATATTTGCAATGTTTACAAAATTCACAATACATTTTACATTACAATTTCACTTAATGTCTTTTTCATCACTTACTATTCATACAGTATTATTTTTTATCTGACCCTCATTCTAATTTCCACAATTAAAATCTTAACTTTTTAATATTTCTGCTAAATCCCATTTAGCATTATACACAAATTATTTAACTCTTTAATTCCAAATGATCCAAATCACATTCAAAAATCTTCTATCCATTTTATCTACATATTTTTCTTTAGTCCTTATAAAAAACTTATTTAGTTATGTCCATACCTATGTCATCTGTTCCCTTCATATTCAAAATAATTTATATTTCTTAATTTATCCCATTATTTCTTTTACATTGTAAAAAAATATATGTTTCACTGTTTCTTCTTGTACACAATTATAACATATTCTTTTGTATCTTTTTTTATAAGGCATATTGGCTTTCACTGGCAGTTTCTTAATAGCAAGCCTCCACAAATAATTCTGACATTCAAACATGTTATTACATCTCTCATGTCTAGCTTTTAAGGCTTTGATTTTCATGTGTTCTAATTCCCCCACGGATAAACATTAAAAAAAATTCTTCATTGTACTTTCATGCCACATTTTTTCTATCATTTTCCTGTTCATATTTAATAAATATTTAATAAAATGGCTTAGTGAAACTATAATTTTTTATACTTTTTTTTATAAGCCTTTATTTCATCATTTATATATGCCGTTCTTTTTTTATATTTTCTTTCTGTATCTTTTTCTAATTAAACTCTTATTTTCTTTTTTTAACCATTTAAGTACTTTATGCAAATTTGAAGATGTCACATATACAATAGGGTTTGTTTATTTATTTATTATTTATTTATTCATTGACATTTGATTACCAGGAAAGTCTAACTGAGTAAAAGCTCATTTTCATCTGAGGCCTGGGGAGAAAAGCTCCAAATTATTCAAAACATTTAGTGAGCAATAATTTTACAATTTTCAAAAATAAAGCAAAAACATCTGCAGTTTAAAATAATTATAACAAATTAGACATAATATAAAAGCAATGGTTAATAATTGATATGTTATATGACACTCATTTAATATTTAGAGAAATTTAGAAAGTTTGTAGAGAAATTAAGGTAAGTTAGTCTAGCACAACAGGAATTGTAAAATAAATTGAGGAAAAACAGGCTTATGATATATTTAGTAAGAAAGTCAATGAAGAGAATTTGATAGATGTAAGGAAGTAAGTGAGGAAGGGAGCGTAAGGGGGTATAAGGAATGAAAAGTTTTTTGTTCACATTTAGGGATATAGTTTGTCCTGGTTTTAAACAAGAACAAAGCCAGATTTTAACTAGGAAGTCTTTCAGAGTGGTTTTGAAAGATAGGAAGAGAGGTTATTGACCTGTTGGATACAGGTAAGTAGTCCATGCCTTACAACTTGCATGAGTATAGACAATGCCCAGCAGATCTGATACATTTGCAGAAAAACGGGAATGTTTAGTCACTAGATCACAATGCCCAAATGAGAACATAGTTTTGTAGAATGTTTTCAGTGCTAGACAGGCAGGTGGATGCTGAATAATTTTATAGATGGTAAGAAGATGTGTATATGTTAGTTGAGGAGGCAGTTCTTACCAATTTAGGCTTTTAGTGCTATACAGTGGTGGGTTTTGAAAGGGGTATTTGCTGCAAATTTAGCAACTTTGCAACAGCATTGTTGAAGTTTTAATTTTTGTGAAGCCTGGAGGTTAGTAAGGATGGGGATGCCATAAAGAGATTTGGGAAGAAGATACGTAGTGGCAAGTGTAGTTTTAGTTGCATCTGTGAGAAAGTTTTTGGCTCTCTAAAGCATCCCTAGTTTTTGTTGTTTTTTTTTTACACAGTTTTGTATATACAGGTTGAATGTAAGATTACCAAGTCTCATCCCTAATAATTTACTATGAGAGATGATTTCAATGGTTATATGATGAAGAGAGAGTACTTTAAATTTTGTTTTTTCATGAGACAGGGATTTTGGGGAAAAAATAATAGTTTTTTGGGGGGGGTGGGTTGAACATGGGTCGTGAGTTAAGAAGCTATGTTTCAGTGGCTGTTAAAGCTTCTTGGGTAATTTTTGGAGGTGTACCATGTTGTCAGATGTCCAAATGAGACTGAAATCATCCACATATTATATTAGGGTGGCCTGTTGTGTGGATGTATAGAGAGTGTTGGTGGAAATGTTAGAGGAGGGGACCAAGGATAGAGCATTGTGGTACACTGGTGGTGACTGAGAGGTAAGGAGAAAGCATAGAGTGACATTTTACTGACTGATATTTATTGGACATGTAGCTTATGAACCACAGAGAGATCTAGTGAGGACAATTGAAGTAGAAGTTTGCTGTGACAAACCGTGTTGAAGGCTTTAGACAAGTCTAGAAATGAGGAAGAGACTAGTTTGCTATTATCTCTAGTTTTATTGACAGTATCTATGTAGGTTAGAAAGGCAGTGCTAGTACTATGAATAGGGCAAAAACCATGTTGTGTAGCAGATAGAAGTTCATCCTCAGGAGATAAATTGCTAGTACTATGGGAAGGACAAAAAACATATTGTGTAGGGGATATATGTTCTTCCTCATGAGATAATCTAGCAATTGTTTTTGAATACATTTTGAAGTATTTTGGTGAGGGGACATAAGACTGCTATAGGTCTAAAGTTATTAATGTTTGTTGAATTTCCTCCTTTTTGTCGAGGGTTATTGTGTGACTTTTTCCAGAAAGAGGCTGAGACAGGATAGGCAATGCTACTGTCTGCTATTTTTAAGTTCTCGCTTGAAAGAATATCAGCAGAAAAAGGGCACAGTTTAAGCATGTTTAAGAGTAGGTGAAAGTGGTTGTGGTGATATGTGGCTGTTGGGCAGGGTTGGGATTAGATGATGAGGAATCCTTGGTTAGAGATGCTACACTATCTATGAAATAAAAGTTGAACTTTATTTCACTTTTGAGTGGTGAGTTATCGGGAGAGGGGTTTAGATTGAATTTTTGACCAGGATGTAAGATTTCTTTAATTGATGTCCAATTTTGTTTTATGATTCTGTTTTTTATTATTCTGAAAATTATTATACTACAGTTTTTTGCCTTTATTTATTTGCTTTTAGCATGACTGTGAAGCATTCTGAAGTTTTCAAAATATTGAGGTATTTTATATTTTTGCCATTCTTTCCTTGCTCTTTCTCTGTCCTGTATTAGCATTCTATTCTTTTTAGATAGCCAAATCACATTATTTGTTTTCAGTCTATTCCTTCTAGGATGTGCAAGGCTATTTAGGATATTTAGAAAAGTTGTATTGAATTAATTTGTAGCATTGTCTAAGAGGAGGATTTTTAAGAAGTTTCAGTTAATAGATAATAGTGTAGTAATGAAATTTAAACTTGGAAGAGTTGCAGTTTGTTTTCTAAATTTGCTGTTTAACTGGATGTGTGAAATGTCTGGTCATATAGACTGGGAGATGATATCTGAGAGAGTCTGACATTGTACCTCTGGTGGTGTATTTGCTAAGGTCTGATATTAGGATCCAGTTTTATAGGGCTTGCTAGAATGTGTGGGACTATTAATTAGTTGTGTGAAACCATTTAAGTTCATGCTGGATGTAGGGGAGTTAGAGTTTATGTCCAATCAATTGACAGTCATATCGCCTAGTTGTATTTTTTATTGTGGAAATGTTATGGGTATCCAATGTAGGATATCTTCCAGTATAGCTGCATTGTTGTCAGGAGGTTTACAGAGGACCACATTACATATTTGTTTATAAGTGTTTGTTTTGAGGAAAGAAATAAGAAGCTCTGCTGAACTGAATTTTGGTATTGGTTTGCTGTAAGAGGAAATGTGGTAGGTTTTGGGAAATCTTAAAGCAATACCATCACCTTTCCTGTTTATACAGTCATTAAGGATGATATTTTAGTAAGGAGATACAAATTCAGTGGCATTTTGGCTGGGTTTAAGCCAAGTTTTACTTACAGTGAGAACATCAGGCTTATGCTGGGTAATCTATGCATGTAGTTCAGCAATTTTATTTCTTATACTTCTAACATTTATTGCAGAAAAAAATAGATCACCAAGTTTGGGGATTGGCTGTTGTTGGGTTAGAAAAGTGTGTGGGAGAGAATTATCTTTGTGTTCATTGTGATGGGGGCAGGATTAAAAGGTATATTTCCTTTCAGAAGAATTGTACTATGTTGGGGAATTATGTATAATTGTTTTTCTGAAGAGGATTCTTTCACTTAATTTTGTTTTGGTTTGAGTTGAAGTAGAGTTAATCAGTGTGGATTTGGACTAAAGCTGAGGGGCAATGTTAAATAGGTTTAGTGCAATGCGTGAAGACTAAAGAGGAAGTATGGATAGGTGGTTGGGGCAGAGCTGGAGAGACGTTGAGAGATATTATTGTGTTATGGTAGGATGAAACATGGTACAGTAGGAGGAGAAGAATAGAGGATAAGCTGAAGAATAGTATAATTAAGTTCAGGAATCTGTATTATTATCGATGTCAGGTAGTGGGTAAGTAACAATGAAGAAAGAAACAAGAAGTTGCAGGGCAGTAGGAGATTCAGTGATGGTGGATTCTGAATGCTGGGAGAGGATAGGTAAGGAGGGAAGGATTTTCTATAAAAGAAGACAGTTAGGTTGTCCTGGTACCTTCTCTGGAATATAAGGAATAGAGGGGTATGAAAGGCTGGTATAATGATGTAGTCAAAATAAGAAGAAATGAGGGTTTGTTTGTTTTTTTTTGAGAAAAGTTAAAGATACAATGTAGAAGTCAATGCCTCATTGGTCCTATCCGACCATAAGCTAATCACCCTAGATATCCATATCCTGCCCCCACCCCCATTAAGGAAACCATGGTAAAAAATTTCTTCAAAGCCACCTTCATCCTTCTTAAGACAGAAGTGGTGAACCACGAGTGCATGGACCGTGCTATCCCAAACAGAACTAAGATGCTATCCTCCAAAAAAAGGAAGCCAATCTGGTGGTCCACTGCCATAAACAAACTGTACAACAAAAGGAAGAAACTGTTGCAAAAGAGAGTAAAATCCCATGAGTGGAGGAGCTCCCTGGTCAGCCTCAGTAAGAAGCTGCCATCCCTGATAAAATCCTCCAAAGCTTTTTACAAAAACAAAACCGCCACTGATTTTATAGACAACCACAAAGCATTCTATACCTATGTCAAGAATCTCAAAGGCAACACTCAGATCTGCTCTGAGTTAAAGCACAATGACACTAAATATACAGCCACAACTGATAGGTTCAGTGCTAACTTTACCCCCCTCTCACCCCCTAGAAGGCCCATCTCTATACCGGAAGAATGCAAAGTTCCTGTAATCACGGCTGCACAGGTAAAAAACACACTCTCCAAAGCCAAGAACATAGCATCCATGGGACCAGACAACATCCCAGGCTGTGTTCTACATGAAATACAGAACGAACTGCACCCCACCTAAGTACCATGTTCAATCATAGCCTCACCTCAGGCTTTGAGTCCGCTGAATGGTGCACAGCGATGGTTATCCCACTCCACAAGGGGTGAGCCACCATGGACCCCGGGAACTACCGTCCCATTAGCCTGACGAGCCCAGTCTGCAAGGCCATGGAATGTATCATCATGGAACTTATAAACAAATACATTGGTAATCTCTAAACTCTGGACCCCACCCAGTTCGGGTTTGTAAAATGCAGATCATGTCTCCTAAACCTGATAGACTTCTTTGAAGCAGTCACCAAAGCCATAGACAAGGGTAAAGTGGTTCACACAGCCTATCTACATCTTGCCAAGGCTTTCGATACCATTCCCCCACTCTAGAATTACAGATAAACTCACTAAACTAGGTATAAATCCCTATGTCACAAGATGGGTTGCCAACTGGCTCACTGACAGAACCCACACTGTGAAAGTAGCAGACTCCAAATCCGACTTCAGACTAGTGACAAGTGGAGTACCACAGGGTTCAGTCCTAGGTCCTCACCTGTTTGGTATCTACTTCTCTGAAGTACAGCTAACGGAGAAGGTCATTGGATAATGAAGTTCGCAGATGACTGCAAGCTAGGAGCCATAATTGAAACTCCTAACGATGTGGACATCCTACAAAAGGGCCTCACTGAGACAAATGCCTTGTGTCAAAGCCATGGCCTCAAGCTCAATGCCAAAAAGTGCATTGTCATCCCCATTGATAAAAACTCTGTACCCATGAACTACAACATAGGCAGTAGTATGCTTAACACTGAAAGTGTGATAAGAGACCTTGGGACACAGGTGGACAGTAGTCTCTCCTCTGATAATCACATTGCCACAGTAGTCAGGAAATCCTTCTACATGGCACACTTCATCATAAAAGGTTTCTCATCCAGAAAAAAAGAGGTCATTGTTCCCCTCTACTCATCACTCATTAGACCCATTATAGAGTACAATGCCCCTTTTGGTATGTACCTCACAAGACATCTACAATAACTGGAAAGGCAGCAGAAATACCTCACAAAGAGGATTACTGGCCTCAAACAGATGCCCTATGCAGACTGTGTCAAAAAACACCAGCTTTACTCCATCACATATCGCCTACTCAGAGGTGATCTCTGCCTAACATACAAAGCTATGTCAAACCCAGAGCTGTTAGACATGCTCCACTTTAAAAAATCCCAATCCCTCTGAGCTACATGCTCTAGGGACCTAAACCTTGTCACCACAATAAACAGAACATGCCGGAGGGATAGATTCCTGCCCCAGAGATTTCCCATACTCTGGAATAAACTACCTATCTATATCAAACAAAGGTACGTATTATTTTAAACATTTACTTAAATACTCAATAATTTCTTTTATACCATTCTTCTGTCTAGTAATTAAAAAATACAATCAGCATATGATAAATTTATCAGTATCTGTATTCCTTGTTTTGTCATATAACTTATATGTTTTAACTCTTGATTAATATGGCTTGCAACTACATTCATTACTAATGCAAATATTATACTCACAAAAGCCAATCTTGTTTTTCTCCTCTCCTAATATATACTTCCTCTCTTAACCAACCATTAATTAATATGTATACTTTATTATAACCGGGAAAAGCTGAAAAACACAACAACTTTATTATATTCATATAAAGTCCTACAAGCATTCCTTATCTTATCACTTATATTACAGTACCTAAACATATCCCATAAAGTTCCATGTTGTAGAGTATCAAAAGCTTTTTTTAAATCTCCTACATGATATATAATTCTTCTTGCCCATTCAAAATGTTATCTATTAATTCTCTAATAATCATTAATAATTCTGATGTTGCCTACTTTTAACACTATATATTGTATCTTGCATAATTTTTGCAATTTTTACTTCCATTCTTTTTTTCAATAATTTTCATAAAAATGTTATAGTCCGTATTATTCAATACTATAGGCCTCCAATTTCTTATTTCATTTCTTTCACCTTTTTCCATATAAATTTAAATATCCCACTACATAATTCCTTATATTTCAAACATGCGTTCAACAATTCATTAAACACTTCTATAAAAGATTCCTCCTGTTCTATTGTCATATTTTTATACATTTGGTATTCTGTTACATCAGGTTATGAAGCTGTTTCTACATTTACTTGTCCTAATATCCTAATTCCTCTAATACTATTCTCTTCTCCAAATCCATATTATCTTGCGTAGAAAAAAGTTTTTGTCTGTGATATTTCTCCTTTCTTTTCAACTTCTTCAAACATTTCTTTTATATAACCTGCTACTATTTTCATTATACTTCTTCGATCTTTATGTATCATTCCCTCTTTTAATTCCCATCATTACACTGTCTTCTTTTATTATTTTACTGAAGTACAGAGCAATTTCTTCTTTCTTTCCCTGAAGAAAATATCTTTGCTTAAATGATTTTTATTTTTTCTTGGATTATCCCATATATTTCTTTTTTATTAATAAACTCTTTATTATTTTTTTCTAAATTACCAAATGCTTCTTCACTTATAGTATTATATATTTTCTTCCCCCCTTTCCTTGTATCTGTTTGCCATACCATTTAACATTTTTTATACTTTTTCTTAAAGGCTATTCAACATTCAGAGCAAGCTTTATAAAATTGTTTTCAATTAAGTTCTTTATAATCACTAAACTCATAACCTTCTCTTATATTCATTTCTTCATTTTTCTGTAATTCATATCCATCATTATTTTCATTCTTATCTTTACTCATAACTTCCTCTCCTCCTTGCTTCTGCTCCTGCTTTTATTAATGTATTATTTTAATCTCTTGTTGTATCTGTTTCTGCTCCTCTTGTTCAGACCTACTTATTTTTTTCTCTTTTGTCCTTCCCTTCTCTACAGTCCATCCACATATGCCCAACTTTATTGCATTTATAGCATTTCATTTCAATGTTTTACATCATGTCCTATTTCTCCACATATTTAACATTTCTTTTAACACAATCCATAATTAAGTGATCTGTTTTTGCACATAAAGCATGTTTTCAGATGACCCCAATATTTCACAACCCATTTTTGACTTTCAACATTTATAATACTAGGAATATGTATAATCTTTTTATTTTCCATTTTAGTATAACATTGCAGTCCCATCATCCAGTCCATAGCCCTCTATTATCATGAAAATTGGAAATGTCCATTACATCTTCACATAAGTTACTTAAATGTCTTTTTAAACTTTAGTCCTAAATTGCATATGTATTTTTTCTTAGTTTCTCTGTAAGAAACTTTAAACACATAAAAGTTCCAAATTTCTCTATATTCTTCTTCTTTTGGCTTTTCCAGGTTAGGGGTCGCCACAGCGGATCACCTGTCTGCTCATGATTGGCAGTGGACTTTTACAGTGTCGAGTTGCCAGCCCGGAGCCCAAACTTCCACAGAAGCACACACACACACACACACACACACACACACACACACACACACACACACACACACACACCTAGGGCCAATTTAGAGTGTCCAATCCACCTGCAGCATGTACATAAAAGTTCCAATGATCAAAGTCCTTCTTTTTTCATATGCTCCCACAGATTTCTCCACAAAAATAACATAACAAAAAGTGTCTACTTACATGAATGAAAGCTCTTACCTGTGAAGGTTTCATACCCAATGGAGAAATAATATCATCCCATACCTCATACTTATCCAATACTTTTTCTTCTTTATTGTAAATCCTTACTGTGGAGTTTCTTCTCTCTTTGAAATCTGTCTCTTTTTTTCTGCTTCCTTTTTTCTCCTTCTCCCTTACTATATCTGTGTATGATCTATTTTCCTTTTCAACATCCTCGTGTATAGTTCAGCATCCTCATTTTGCGTTTTGTCCATCAAGTCTCCCGAGGAAATGTCCTTGCCACTCTCTGGTTCACTCATCACCAACAAATCCTGTAATAAATCATCCTACGACCCTCTTAACTAGAGGGTTATAATAAGAACTTCACCACTGTCCATAGACTCTGTAGCAAAACATTCCTGTTAAAATCTGCATTCTGAATCCTGTGAAGCTTCACCTCTCTCCCTCTCTCTCCCTCTCTCTCTTTCTCTCTCCCTCTCTCTCTCCACAGCATCAAATTTCTTATGTATATCCTTTACATCAGGGTGCCAGGGCACAACCACCTTCCCCAAAACTCCTGCACTCTCCTTTTCCTCCCTTTCCTAATTCAAAAACTCAAGCGCATCTATCACTTTCTTCACTTCTCCAATTGTAGATTCAACAACTAATCCATTTTTTAAAGAACCAAACCTGTCAACAACAGTTTCAGAGGCTATACGAATTTGCCTCCTGCTTTTCTAAGCTACCTACATGCTCAGAATGGAAAAAAAGGAATTGCTACAGTATCAGTAATCCTACTCATCAGCACAATGACAACAGAAGAAGTTCCCCAATGTCCCAGAAATTTTTTTCATAGCTGTATAAATACCACCGCAGGTGTCCCCTGAAAAGAAGCTACTAACCTAATGGGACTAACCTGTTCACCAAATGATAAAAGTAATCTAAAATATTCTGGGCAAATACAATAGTCTTTAGTAGAGTTTATCTGGAATTTCTGTATTAGGAAAAGCAATTATCTGGCTAGTGTTAGGATAAATAAATCCATCAATGCTTCTTTTTAAGTCCTGACATGGGAGAAGCTGTATGTTTTCCAAGTGAAAACACAATATTAGAGGGGTAAGAATAACCAGCAGGCTACTAAGATGTGAAGTACTAACATTTAAATGTACTGATGTTGAGTGTTATTGAAAGAATGCCTGCAATGACTTAATGCCATGTGCATGGTTCTTTCATTTGTACACTATATATTAGGAATATTTTGTAGGGAAATAATCATAACTTATTTAAGTGACAGAATGATTTAAGAAAGCAAATGAATGTGTAAGTTCTGAACAAAAAAACTGTTATTATATCCACCAAAGACAAGAAAACTGTTTAGCACCAAAATAATACCTCCAAGTTCTTTTATTTGAACAGCAAATATAAAATATCATAAAATGAAAAGCACAAAAATAAATTTCTCTTAGCGCCTCGGCTTGAAACAGCCTTTACAGAGTAAATTCATGATATAAAAAAACAAAGCTTTTATATAAAATCTAACATTAATTAAATTAATTTACAGTTATATCATTAAACAATTAATCAATTAAATATATTACATACTTTTAAAAAGACAAATGCATACATCCTAGCTTATTCTATATAACTTTTCTAGTTACATTCTCTGTTCATTCCTCTAGGATGTAAAGTATTATATTTTAATATGAAAACAGATTCCTTATTTCTTAATGTATATTTTATAGTGTCTTCACCAATATAATCTGTTTTTACTTGTTCTAATATTGTTACCTTCAATTCACTAAAATCACCTTATTGTACCTGATTTAAATGTTCTTCTAAGGGGCTTGTAAATTAATTATTTCTTATATCTCTAATATGTTCTTTAATCCTTGACTTCTTTTGCTCTCTCCTATATAAAAATTGTGACAAGAACATTTTATAGCATAAAGTACACCTGTGCTTTTGCATGAAAAATTACCTTGTGTATAAAATGTAATGTCATTAATAATGTTGAAAGTTGATACTACATATTTACATATTGTACATTTCCCACAAGGCATTAAACCTGCCCATTGCATTGCTCTATTAACTGATTCCTGTGGTCTTCTATAAGAACTATGAACTAAAAAATCCTTAAAGCTATGGCCTCGTTGATATGACAACTTTAAGACTACTTCTTTTAAAGAAGAAACTCCCCTTTTGACTATTTACCAATAATTCCTAAGTAGCTGAGCTTGCTTATCTGAGAAAAATGTGGATTTAGAAACATAATATAACTGTTTTTCTGAAGTTAACTTATACATCCCCTTGTCTTTTATTATATTACCTCTATAACTATTTTCTCTCTTAACCTTATTGTTGAACACCTTACTATAACTATTAGCCACCATATCTGCATTATATCCCCTATTGATAAACATATTTGCCACTTTATTAGCCTCTTCCCTGGCTTCATTCACATTATTACATAATCTATTTGTTCTTAAAATCGCACCAAAGGGGATGTTATTAAGTATATGCCTTGGATGACAACTTAAAGCATGCAACATATGATTTACCTGGTGAAATTTTCAAAAAATACTAGTTTTAATCTCTCCATTCTCTTGACCTTCCAAAATTATATCTAAATAGTTTACCTTAACACCCCCTGTAAACCATCAGACTTTATTCAATACTTATTTTCATTCATATATTTAAGAAATAATTGTTTTTCATCTTGGCCTCCCTGACAAATAAAAGTAAGGTCGTCAATGAACCAAAAATATTTAATGACAAATTTTTGAAAAAAAATTTACTTCTATAAACATGTGTATTTTCCACCACGCCCATAAATAAATTTAAATACATGGGGCAAAAGCCGCCCCCATTGCTATCCCCTGCAATTGTCTATATAATTGACCATCAAATTCAAAAATATTATTAAGTAGACAAAAATGTATTAACTCTTTAATGTATTGTGTTGTAGGACTGTTTTCCAAAAATATATATTTATATTTAATTGATTAATTGTTTAATGATATAATTGTAAATGAATTTAATTGATGTTAGATTTTATATAAAAGCTTTGGTTTTTTATATCATGAATTTACTCTGTAAAGACTGTTTCAAGCCAAGACGCTAAGAGAAATTTATTTCTGTTCTTTTCAGTTTTATGATATTTTATATTTGCTGCTCAAATAAAAGAACTTGGAGGTATTATTCCTGGTTGTTTGTGGTACTAAAAAGAACTGCTATTGTTCTAGGCATACTATGTAGATGTTAAATAATGTGGGTCAAGGTAGTGGAATTACTGAGGCTTAGAAATGATTTAATTAAATATGATTTTATGAACAGCTACAGATGTAATAAATTTATGAAAAGAATAATTAGTTTTCAGAAGAAAGCATATCCACCACCAAATCTATGATACTTATCTTATACTCCCTAGAAAGCTACAGATTTCTAAGCAGATAATTTCTTTGTCAAAAAATAAGTTTAATTAAAATATTTAAGACTTTTTATTATTTATATTTCTTTACAGAAGTTCTGATAGTCTTTAAGTTGTTTTAAAGTGCACAGGTCATTTTTGCCTTCATCTCTGTTTTACACCAAGTTTAATTTCTGCTTATATTCTAGAAAATGAAGCTGCACTTTATTTTATAAAAGTGACAACTGTATTATGCTTTTGATATTTGGTTTGATTTGTTTGTTCAGTTTTTCTGTATTGCAACACCCACAAAATAAAGCAGAGATGGCTTCAGTGATTTATATATAGCTGCAAATCCCACTATGTAATCAGAAACAACGTTATTAGTTTAAAAGAGCCATCATTTAATTGTGGATTCTACACTGCAGCAGCACTGATGTTCATTTTAAAATTAAAATATCCAAATTGCAACACGTAGATGAAAGCATGGCTAGCCAAGAACTAAGCAGCTCTTATTGATACAGTGCTACAGTTATTGATATTAAAATGCAGTAACTTATTCACTAATTTAAGCAGTGAGGTATTGTTAGTGTAGTCTGTCATGATGTCACAGTGGACAATTACAGTTAAAAGCAACTATTCAGAACTATGTTTTTTACTAACAAAATATAAGGCAAAATAAATGTCTAATTATGTATACTGCATGACATCCTTGTTTGAATTTGTTGTACAAATGGTAATAGTTTTACATTTCTAGTAACCTTTTGTTTATGATATATTGCTCATTACAAAAAAGTATGCAGAAATCAATGTGATAAACATAAATTTCTGTAACTAGCACACCAAGGCTATTCAGATACTATATTGTAGAAGCGTATTCCATTCTCATTTACTGCTTGATAATATGCACAAAAGCAGTTTGTAAGATAAAACTTTACTTTCTATATTTTATTAACAAGAAGATTCTGTTTCACCCTGGGCAGCCTAGCTGAACTGTAAGCCACCAAGGCATTGGAAAAATTATCTGAGGCTCATACCTCTCAACCTCTTAATGCAAGAAATCTGTAAAAAGCGTAAAATAATAAGGGTCAAAGGCCCCAAAAATGGGACATATTTGAAATATTGCTCTTATAAACTTGCAAGTTGCTAGAGTAATATGATTTGAGTTATATGCATTTTCTGTAGGATAAGTCTGAAACTCAAATGTATGCCATTATTTCAAAACATAAATTCTCAATGATTTGCCCCAAACCACAAATTTTATGAAGAAGAGATCAAAAGTATGAGGCAAAAATCTGAACAGTTGAGAGCTATGCTGAGGATGACGTTGTACAAAAGGCCTCAGTTATTGTTCAGGTATCTTGACGCTTCTTGAAAGCACAGGGTCATAAAAGTGATTGGTCAAAATACTGTCTAGGTTATACAGCTGCAAAGTTTTGCTTATTGCAGCACTTCATCAGCAATTCGTAGACAGGTGCACGGATCACAGAAGTACCGATGTCCTTCCCCATGTGACTATTTCATGCAGTTAATGCATTACAACAGTCAGGTGGCTGTGTATGATGCACCACAATATGCTAAGCAACAGACAGACACCTGCTAGCACCTCCTGATTCAGTATTTTGGTTGAAGCTCAACTTGCTAAGGATTGGAATTATATATCTCAACCTCTTAGTACAAGAATTCTGGACAAAGCCAAAAATAATGGGGTGGTGGGGGACAAATGCCTAAAAATAGGGACAATTTTTCCTTCTAATCTAAGAAAATCAACAGAATAACAGGTTTTGGCTTTGCATGGATTTTCTGAATGGTATGAATTCTGAAACTTAAACTATAACACTGTCTAGTAACTTCAATCCTTATTGATTTGCCAGAAGAGAACAATTTTTATGAGTAACAGACCAAAATATCAATCAAAAGTCTGAATATTCTGTGAAAATCTGAACAGTTGAGGGGTATGATAGGAATTCTCAAACTTCATTCTCCCCCAATAAATTGCCAAAAAAAACAGTTTTTTTTAAGTTTTTATGAAGTGGGGCCTGCCCCCTGCACCCCACAAACTTATATATACCAACTCTGTGGTTGCACTAACTTGAAGAATGGGGATATTACCTCCACAAAGGGCATCACTGCCAGCACAACTTGTCAACAGTGATCTCCTATGTAGGAGTTCTGATCCATGGTTGGCTGAATTTCAGGCAAATAAATATTCGAGAATTCAGTCTTCATTCACTCGTAGTTTATTCTGTTTTTTTTTTTTTTTTTTTGCATTTTTTCCAGAAAACTTTGTTTCCAAATTACTTTTTGAACACAAAGTAAAAGAGGCTAGTTATACATAACTGAGGAAAACTGAGGAAAGAGCTTATATATAAAAAGCAAACACACAACTTTTCAATACAAAACTGCTGAAAATATTCTCTTTTTTTTTTTTTGTCCATGACACAGAAATCTTGGATGTTGTGATACTACTTACATACATGTGCTGAAATGCAGGATACCAAATCTCCAGCAGGAAAATAGCATGGTTACACAAATATAGTGTTCTTTATAAAATCTGTATTTTTCAGTAAGTATGGTTGCTTATGGTGTAGTCAGAGAAATTATATTCATACCATCTTTGAGACTTGGTAACATATGCAATTCATGTTTTATCAAATGCATTTCCCAGTAATGTATTTTTTCTCTTAAACTTCTGATGCATTTGATAATAACTGCATTGATGAGTCTTTCCTCCAGGAAGAAGCAGACACTGAATGGGATGTTAAGTTGTAAAGTATCAATCCATTATTCTGGTCCACTAAACAGATGACATAGCATTTCTAGGATGTGTTTTAGCTTTCTGATGCTTCCCTGTTAATAGTCTATATTTTGATAAAATATGTTTCTGGGAATTTCATCCAGGAGACGATGCCTCATCAAAAGTGATTTCAGTAAGCTGCACCTGATTCGTTACATAGCAAAAGCTTATGCCATGACAAAACATTTTTTTCCCAAAATGAAAGAAGTCTGAGTTTATTCAAAAGTGCAAAGGTTTTCCAGACTCAATAATGATAGCAAATGCCTTTTGTTTTCAGCTCCTTTCAATTAAATATTCTATAGATTCAAATGTACTATCTTTATTATTAAAGGCATTGCTTACTGAACACAGGCGTGGTATCGTTAAGAGTTTGACTGATGGGGTTATTCAGCACAATGAACAGAAATGTTATAAGACATAATGCTGACTATATAGGTTCCTAACCAAATTTAATTCTATCAGCACTGAAAATAGTAGAACAAGCTGTAAATCAAATCACTGATTCTTTAAAGCCAGAGAGGCAATTTCCTTCACATTTGAATTAATATTGAAACAGACAGAAAATACATCTGAGACAGAGAGTGGTTAATGTACCACAGTTTAATAAAACACAATGGCTACAAGTTTTTAAACTATCATAAATTCTATTGCCATTGTTTGCTGTGCTTTACATACTCTGTTACAATGTATTTAATAAGAAGAACTGCCCTCCAAACATGCACCCACAAAACACAGTAGTAATTATTCTGTACAATTATGTTGGCAGATCAACTCATATTCCTGCTTAGAGATTTCGTTAAGCAAGAAAGCACTTAAAATATGATCTCTCAGACAGGAACTTATTGCATATGTACCAGAAAAAAGAAATATTTTTACTCATTCACTGTGCAACAATTAATTCTGAGTTTATTCAGGAACATTAAACTATTAAATTAATTCTGTCCCTTTTACATTTCATTATGTATGGCTAATGTAACAAAACATCTTTTTAATCCATCAGAACAGACAAACACATGTACTTTTAAATTATAATGGTCCAAATGATCAACAGCATGAATGCTGCTGAATGCATTTTAGAGTGAATAATAGTCACCTTCCCAAAACTGGAGCAAAATGCTTCACTTTATGGTAAATTGTGTTTTTAGTATGGGTTGTATGGGAAATTGTGAGGGAGAATTGCATCTGGAGTGTGCATGTGCATGTGTGTGATTGTGTGCATGCATGTGTGTGTGTGTGTGTGTGTGTGTGTGTGTGTGTGTGTGTGTGTGTGTGTGTGTGTGTGTGCCGTTTTGTGCATGTCTGTGTGAATTTGGTTATATAGTGATTCAGGAAGAACCCAACTGCTTGCATTAATGGCTGTAAAAAGGCCCTCTTTCTGCCATGCTGTATTTTGTGATTTGAACACACATTAGCTGTAATGAGGAAAGACTTCATTACCAGTGAAACTGCAAGTATCTGAATTGATGTTAATAACAGAGAGTGCAGACCAGCATTTTTTGTGGTAGTTCAAAGGGGCAATAAACACCATTGTGTTAGCACAGAAATCCCCCTCACTAATTCTCCCACACACACAGTATACACATTCTGACAAACACACACACACACACACGCACACATGCACACACTCACATGCCATACCTGTCCCAGTGTTGTAAGAATGTTCCTGATGTCTCCTTTTTCCTGCCCTCATATATCATGGATGATTAAAATCAGCCATGAATGCCAGATATTAAAGTTTCACACTTCATATCTTCCAGTAAATCCATGGCAGTGCAAAACCTGTTATACTAGTCGTGTTCTAAGTTTGTAGGAGGGATTTGGTCTCTCCATTCATTTTTACTTTGCCTTGCTTTCTTGCATTACAAGCTTAAGAGCTATGCCTAATGATCGCTGTTCCACCCCATAGTAAGTCACAACCTGTTGCAGGCATTGACTAATGCACAAGATCCTCATTATATGTAGAAATACTGCTGTGCTAAGTTAGGAGAGCATGTATAATACTGAATGTTTGTGGCAACGGTGCATGGTTTAAAGTTCCCCCCTTTGTTGTTTTCGTATTTTTTATTTAATTCTTGTTTTATTAAACATTGTCTCTCTGGTATCTAGTCATGGTGCAAGTGACTAATATGCTTTGGATGAGATGGATGGGTACAGGGTTTGAATCCCTTTAAGGCACACTACTTGCTACCCCTTGTGTCTAGTGGTTTCTTGCACCATGTTTTATTTTTTTAATTAAATTATCCTTGATGTCAAGTGTTCTCCCTGACTTACTTCTTTAGATATGCCTGGTTTATGCGCTGTTAAGGCATGAGATAACAGTTATTTCCTAGTATCTAGTGTTACCCCCCCCCCAACCAACAATATATGTAAGTGCCATTAAGGAAGGTTATGTGCACAGTAATCTCTGGAATCCAGTGTTCCCCTGAGCTTGTGTGCCATTAAGACATTCAGCTAAAGAGTAATCCTTGGTGCCTAGTGTTACCCTGACCCTGTGTGCTCTAAAAGTGAGTAGTTAAAGCGTTATCCCTTGTGGCTAGTGATTTCCTAAAACCTAATAGTTTAGTCTTTACATATTAGTCTAGGCATTTATGAAAGTATGACAGCCATGTAACACACACACACACACACACACACACACACACACACACACACACACACACACACACACACACACACACACACACACCTAATCAAACCCCACTGAGTAACCCCCTTACTGAAACCTCGCATGCAGACCCTAATATGCTTGGACTCACATGTATACCCTAATACTTCTTGACCACTACACTCTCCAGGACTTACCTCTACCACAATGGATGAACATGGTCTTTTGGCTGTGTTCATTCCCATGAGTGGCCATGACTGGTCATGTAAATCACATAGCCAAGTGACTATTCAAGTTGCTTCATTGTATAATGCCCTCTTGCATGGAGTGTTGAAGGAAAGCACTTAGCTAATTAGCATATCTCCCCCCCAGTATGCCTCATTAACATTTAGCATGGCTGCAGAGGCAGCCCATTGCAGTGCTGCACATCATCATGTTGCAGTAAAATAGTAGGACTGTCGCTCAATCAGAAATGGTTAGGTAACCATTTTGAATCAGGCCCTGAATGTTTAGATGTATGTGAGATGTCTGAGAGCATTATAGTATGCCTTTATGTGCCCAGGCTTGTGTGCATATATTCATGTGCATGTATGTGCATACATGCAGTTGTATACCTGCTCTTGCAAAGTCACTGCAGTGGGGGTATTTACATTTTTTCCCATAGTACAGTGACCTGATAGGTGATTGTCTATGTATGGGACTGCAAAAGGTGCAATTGCTTGCATGGTGTGGGGTTGGGCTCTGGCACCATAAAATACAGATTTTTTTTTTGTTCAGATTTGATTGTTTTACATTGGTTTTGATTTCAGCAGCATATGGTCAGCAAGGTCACAGCCAGTTATATGATGTTTGCCCTTCTGATTAGCGGTTCCAGTCTCTCAGACAATGCAGTCATGATTGATGCAGGGAATATATAAAGGCTGGTGGTTCTATACCCACCATAAATTCTTAATGATCTGCAGTACAGTATTAGGCAGATATGTGCTGCACTCCTCAAATGCTTTCCTTTGGCTAAATAAGGGTACAATCTTTGTGAGTTGCTGTTCGATTATTATTCTGTATATGTCATGAAAAACTGTAGAGGCTAGATTATATACAGTACAAAATCATAACATTATATATAAGTTTCAAAATATTCATCACAGAATCCCGGCCTACCTTGCTGTCATCACTCTTTCTCTTATTCAAAATTTGTCACCTTATAGCTCATCATGTCTAGCTCCAATCAAATATCCACTTCTGTTATGCAGAATTTCTTTGAATCAAATTTTTATTATGTGTTCGATATATGCAAGTGCATGCTCAAATTTTCCACAAGATTTACCAATCATCTTATCACATTAGACACCTTCCACATATAATCTACATACTTTTTTTCTGCAATCCTAGCTAAATTACTAATGCCCACCTTATTACTATATTAAATCATATAGCTCTTCTGTTCTCTTAAATGTCGTAGTGTTTCTAGAAGCTTTCCATGTCCTCCTACCATACATGACTTTTCTTCTTCCACCTAGTACTAAATTTGTTTATTGACAGAGCACTTCTAATAGCCCAGCCCTTAGAGGAAATCAATTTTTTTCCTTAATTCTTTTTCAGCACTTTCTCCTGAACATTAAGAGTTTCATTGCCTCTAAGATTTTACATGTATATATATATATATATATATATATATATATATATATATATATACACACATAATGTCCTAATGAATGACATAGTGGGACACTTTTCAAGAACACAGAGAATCTTACAGGCCTTGCAAAACTGTGGCAAAGTTCCAACCACAGCATTCATATGAGGAAGTGTCTAATAGATCTTGAGCTGTGACAAGTAGCAAACCTAGCTATCCTGTTATAAATTTTCTACGCCTTAAAAGATATTTCAGAATGTGGACTGGTTAGGATAGTAGATGTACAGGACATGCTAGTTAGCTGGAAGTACTGGACTATTATTAAACATGTGAACTCTACTATGAATTGTTTTGTTTAGCAAAGATTCCTTAATTTGTGGCCCTTTTCAGTCTAACACATATGATGTGATGATAAAATTTTAGCACCGAATCTATGCAACACTGCAAAATTCTGCTGGGGTAACTACATCAAGGAAACAATTGACTCTGAAGGAGGTGATTTGTCGGCATGGTTGGGGTGATCATATCTGAGAATAAGTATACCTCTGTTAGTATATACATTAAGGTAGAAATTAAAATTTATGAACCAGTCTTCAGTTTTGGAAAAAGTTACTTTTCAAGATTAACAGAACATCTTTGATGTCAGGATCTGTAAAGAAGAAGGTGGAATCATCTTCATACTGATTTAGGTAAACTGGTTCATAATTCTCGCAAGGATACCAAAGACAAATGAGCTGAGGACGCATCATTGTTTCAATACAAAATGATTTGGTAGAGGAAAAGGCAGCCCATTTCATAGACCAAAACAGAATGTTGATCCAAGCTTCACAATGCCCAACTTCTGATATAGAAGTAGTTGCTAGGCTTTAACTGACCATTTGTGTAATCAGTTTTATAAATGGCTAGTCGATTTCAATAACATTGTGCTTAGTTAAATTATCTAATACTGGAGAATTTTCCTTAATTAATTGTAAACCACGGTGCCTTCCCCATGGTTCCTTACTTAATTGAAAACCACAGTGCCTTCCCCATGGAAGTCCATGCATCTGCATCTCCACTTTGAAGGCTTTCTTCAGACAATGGATTACTAAGCCGAGCAATCACCCTTCAGGCTACCCATTTGTATCACTGCTGTCCTCTGATGTGTTGTGGAAATATGCATCTAGCTCAGCTTACCTATTCTATCTTCCCAGCTGAGCCATAAACCTGAACTTCTAAAGGAATTCTGGTCACCTGGGTCATAATAAGGGCATTATTCCCTCTGCACCACTGGAGCTGGCCACTACATCCTTCTCCTTGGACAAGTCCTGCTTTACTTTGAGAGCTTTTGTACAACTGTATGTAATCCTCCTCATCTCAGTTTAGAAGTTGGAGATATTATCTGTTTTACCTCTTATCTAATATCTTTATTTCTTCATCCACGTCCTTTATTTCTCTTCAGTTTATTTAAACTATTTATAGTTTTAACCTCATATTATTTACATGTGGTTTGGAGTCCTGCTGCTCTAACTAGATTTATAGTTGTATATTCCCATTGTTTCACTTGGGCATAGACCTGCGTTAATTGGAATTTGTTAATATCTGCCCTTGCTTCATCTGGTTTTGTCTGGTATGCCACTGACTTTTTGTTGACTATCGCCAAGTCTGGGTCTGGTGGTTGTAGCTGCTGTTCCCGATGAGGGAAGGATTGGTTCCAGTCCTGTCTGTCTGAAGAGGCTGCTGTTCATCCTGAGTTCATTCTTACTGAGCTTTTGACATTTTTCCCCTGTTGCTGATTGGCACACTTCCCCTTTAGACAGGTATTTTTCTAGTACGTAAGGAGTTTATGTATGCAGATCGTGCTTTATGGTGCTGACCTGTAGTATACTGAGCTTGTTGGAGACCTGCCATGTTAAGTGAATTCTGCTTTACATTGACCTTGTTTCACCTGTGCACTGAGGTATATGTTAATTATATCAGCATAACAGTTAATTTCATACTGTTGCCTTAGAATTATCATGCGGGATTATGGATTTTTGCATTTCTCACTCTTTTTTCAAGTCCTTCATGTTAAAACTGAATCTTGTGATCTGGTTCATTAGTTTCATTGCAGGACAAGTGATGGCTCCAACAGCTTAACTTTGTTATAATTCACCAGTCACGTATTCACTCACATCTTGTTGTCATGTATTCGTCCCTGTCAATGTAGATTTGCAGTTTGCTCTGTGCTCTTCAGTTGCCACTTTAAGAAATATGAGAATGAGCTGTAACTGCTTCCTGCTTACAGATGATCTCTTGCTCCATCACCCAGAACTACAGTAGGCCACCCTGGCTCCATTCCTACTGACTTAAGAAATCCTGGAGCTATAGCCACACATGGAATTGGATCAGTCATAGGGGACTATAATGTTAGGTGCACTGGTGTTCTACCCATCAGACTGTGCAGGAGTAGAGGCATGGCCAGCTGTATATCTAACGCCTTGATTCCAGGTGTAAACAGAGCCCTTAGGTTCCCATAAGGAACTTGAAATACTCTACCATGGGGAAGATGCAGACTGATATAGTTCTCAATATGCTTTTTTCCAAGGCAGGTGAAGATACTTGTCTTGAATAATTTATTGCAGAAATTGGCTTATTAACGGATGTCACCCAAGTATATCCAATGTGTGTCAGCATGGGAGTCAATGACTAACAGGCAAGCCTATTTTGCCAGGGATGACCTTCACCTCTGTCCTTAGAGCTTCTTCATATCGGCTAAGACCTTTCCCACCCACAGAATGCATTTTTAGGGAAAGTTTATTTGGTAGCTATTCTAGCACAGAAAATTCTAATTTGGTATAAATTAAGATAGCTTTGCTCAGTGCTAGGGTCTGAACAATAAACCACCAGATCTGCAATCCTTCTTGACTCCTAATGACATATGTGCCATTATAGAAACTTAATTTTAGTGCTCTAGTAACACTCATTCTATAATAGGGTACAGCACCTATCACTCTATCAGATCATATGGGCATAGCAAAAAGCATTTGTTTTTATGCACTTAAATAGTAAGCCATGGTAAATATTTCAAGATTCTGAATTCAAGCTCCTTGACAGTTAGCTACATTTCATAAAGATACATCCCCTCCAATGTCACCTGATAACAACAGGGCTTACTTACCTGCTATAATTGGTATTCTATATCTATTAATGCCATTACCCTAATGCTAGGTGACATCAATTATCTATATATTCCCTGGATTTCCTAGATTTTGCTACTATTAATGCCATAGATTGGATTTTCCTATGTTCCCAAGAAAGTGAGAATTAAACCTGACCCTGCCTTAAATTAGTATAAATTGGACTTCCATCTAAGGCAGGGACCATGTAATTTGCTGACTGATGAGCTCCTGTAATTAATAAAAGGGTATCATTAAAGTAGCAAGCCTCAAACAGCTCATATTTGGAAAGTGGTGATTGAAGAACACATAATCTCTTACATGACTGGCTCATATCAAGAAGAAAGCACATATCAATATTGTATCTCTGATAACTGATCTGTTAATTCTATATTTAATAACATACAGTGTATATAGGATAAGGCGTACGACGAGTTGTATAAAAGGTTGGACACTAAGGAGGGAGAAAAGGACCTGTACCAATTGGCTAGACAGAGGGACCGAGCTAGTAAAGATGTGCAGCAGGTAAGGGTGATAAAGGATAATGAGGGGAAACATACTCACAAGTGAGGAGAGTGTGTTGAGCAGATGGAAAGAGTACATTGAGGGGCTGATGAATGAAGAGAATGAGAGGGAGAGAAGTTTGGATGATGTGCGGATAGTGAATCATGAAGTGCAGTGGATTAGCAAGGAGAAAGTAAGGATAGCTATGAAGAGGATGAAGAATGGAAAGGCTGTTGGTCCAAATGACATACCTGTGGAAGCATGGAGGTGTTTAGGTGAAATGGCAGTGGTGTTTTTAACTAGATTGTTTAATGAAATCTTGGAAAGTGAGAGGACGCCTGAGGAATGGAGAAAAAGTGTTTTGGTACCGATTTTTAAGAATAAGGGTGATGTGCAGAGCTGTAGTAACTACAGAGGGATTAAATTGATCAGTCACAGCATGAAGTTATGGGAAAGAGTATCATCATCTTGGTTTGGGTGTGTTCGTATTTGGTATTACGTATTTTGTATACATGGGAAAGAGTAGTTGAAGCTAGGTTAAGAAGGGAGGTGATGATTAGTTATCAGCAGTATGGTTTCATGTCAGGAAAGAGCACTACAGATGTGATGTTTGAGAGTGTTGATGGAGAAGTACAGAGAATGTCAGAAGGAGTTGCATTGTGTCTTTATGGATTTGGAGAAAGCATATGACAGGGTGCCTAGAGAGGAGTTGTGGTATTGTATGAGGAAGTCAGGAGTGTCAGAGAAGTATGTAAGAGTGGTACAGAATATGTATGTGGGTAGTGTGACAGCAGTGAGGTCTGCGGTGGGAGTGACAGATGCCTTTAAGGTGGAGGTGGGATTACATCAAGGTTCAGCTCTGAGCCCTTTCTTATTTATAATGGTGATGGACAGGTTGACAGACGAGATCAGACAGGAGTCCCCGTGGACTATGATATTTGCAGATGACATTGTGATCTGTAGTGAGAGTAGGGCACAGATGGAGGAGACCCTGGAGAGGTGGAGATATGCTCTAGAGGGAAGAGGAATGAAGGTCAGCAGGACTAAGACAGAATATATGTGCGTGAATGAGAGGGAGGATAGAGGAATGGTGAGGATGCAGGGAGTAGAGGTGGCGAAGGTGGATGAGTTTAAAGACTTGGGATCAACAGTTCAGAGTAATGGTGAGTGTGGAAAAGAGGTGAAGAAGAGAGTACAGGCAGGATGGAGTGGGTGGAGAAGAGTGTCAGGAATGATTTGTGACAGACGAGTACCAGTAAGAGTGAAAGGGAAGGTCTACAAGAGGGTAGTGAGACTAGCTATGTTATATGGGTTGGAGACAGTGGCACTGACAAAAAGGCAGGAGTCAGAGCTTGATGTGGCAGAGTTCAAGATGTTAAGATTTGCACTGGGTGTGAAGAGGGTGGACAGGATTAGGAATACGTATATTAAGGGGTCAGCCCAGGTTGGAAGGTTTGGAGACAAAGCCAGAGAGGCAAGATTACGTTGGTTTGAACATGTGCTGAAGAGGGATGTAGAGTATATTGGGAAAAAGATGCTAAGGATGAAGCTGCCAGGTAACAGGAAAAGAAGAAGGCCTAAGATAAGGTTTATGGATGTGGTGAGAGAGGACATGCAGGTGGTGGGTGTGACAGAGCAAGATGGAGAAGACAGGAAGAAATGGAAACAGTTGATCTGCTGTGGCGACCCCTGACGGGAGCAGCCGAAAGAAGAAGAAGACAGTGTATATAATTGAAAGTCAGGCTATTGTTAATATTGTATATAGTTGTTTAAAATGATATTTAAAAACATTATGTAAATGTTATTTTAACTGAAAATAAAAAAAAATATTTGGGGAAAAAAAAAGAAGAAGAAAGCACACACAATTATCAGCTCTAGCGCAGAAGCAGTTCCAGGCATCGTGTGGCTTAACTGCTCATTGTTGTGGAGACAGATGCTTGGCAAGTGAGAAGAGAGTCAACCAGCTAAATAACATGGAATCAAACTGCTGAAAAAATAAGTATATAAAATAATGGTTACATTTCCAAAGATCAGTACCAGTCTGTTGAATTAAATGCAGAGATCACACAAAATAACTGAACAGAAATTGAAGCTGTGATGATAAATCCTTCTGAGTAGCTGGCAGTGATAGATGTGAATGTTAAATATGTTAAATGGTTTGGTTGCAGTAGAAGAAAATTTGAATTACTTGAAAATTGGCCAATTAACATAGAAGGCAGGAGAAGAAGAAAACACTTAAGATTTTTGTGGGTAGCAGAGCTAAAAGGCATATGGGCTTTGTTGGCTACATAAGAAGGAAAACTACAGATTGGGCAGGTATCCCAACTGGAGAAGGAAGGATAAAAAAGGTACACAAAATGTTTATTCCTCAGCACTTAATGATCAGAATGGCATACCCAATATTAGTCTGATCTGAGGCTTATGCATTAAGAGAAAAAGTTCTAGAAAAAGTCTGGACCCAATGGAAAGTCATTAAAACAAAGGAAAGCAGAGTTTGTTGTGAAAAGACTTTCAAAATGAAACTTAAATGAATACATTGGCTTTCCTTTCCCTACAAATGGGGATTCCATTGGACGTATCCCACAGTTAAACATTTTTTTTTCTCTCATGGTAATCTAGTCACATTTTTTTAACAGAAGATGCCTCGTCTAGGTTCTAGTGGTGAACTTCAGAAGATGAGGTTTCTGCAAGGTAAGACCTAAAGGGGTAGACATCAGGGACTATCCTGGAGGTTTCCACTGAGTAGCAATGAGCATCTATGCTCTCTTCACCTTTCAGAAGGATGGAAGAAAAATTAGCATTGCCTGTAAGGCAAAACATAAAGCCTAAAAGTTGAAGTGCAGAGAAAAAAATGATTAGCTCCTTGAGGAAAGTTTAGTGGATGGAACAGAATTTATTAAAATAAGACTGAAAATGCTGTAAATCTACAGGAAATTATTTTATTCAGACATGAAACATTTAGACTGTAACTAGACTTTTTTGCTGAATTATTAACTGAACACAGTGTAAACGGTGTGTGCTAAAATAGCAATTTACATTTGTGGTCACTTTCAATATTAATAGGTATAAAAAGTTAGCTTATTGTTGCAACTTACCTAAATAATAAAATAATAAAAGGACACAAGAGCATAAATTTCTTTATCAATACACCTAGTACATTTGTTAATGCCTTCAAGTAAAATAAATAACACGCAAAAGCAGTACAATTTTAAAAAAATTAATGATTTTAATGTCATTTTTTAAATTGTTCTGCTTTTAGTGTATAGTTATTCTCCTTCATGGAGTCATTATTTTGCTGTTTTATTGTTATAAAAAGTTAAGTTGCTACTTTTACATTAACAAACATATGAATGCATGTCTGATTAAGAACCCAGATTGCAGTTATCTTATTTTTTGCAGCAGACATCCGTAATTCAGTGGTAGTGCAGTGGCGCAAAAGGAGGCATACTCACCTTTGGTGGAGAAGGCTGTAGAGTTTTATTCTCACACCAGGCAAATCAATTGGTAACACAGCGGTGCAGCATAACAGTGGTTGCTGCTTTCCTGAGGGTACTATCCTTTGGATGAGAAATTAAACCGAGGCCCCAATTTCTTGAGTTGGTGGTAGCTCAGATGGATGTAAAAGATCACAGAGCAACTATCAAAAAGAGTAGCGGTTCTTTATTTAGGAAATTCATTTCTATTACCATACAATTAAAATAAATATGTACAATATTTACAATATTTATGACACTATATATATAAGACTTAATTGCACATAAACTTATTACTGCCTCATTTCTGACTTCTCCACTCCATTTTCTACAACCCACATCTTACTTTTTCCTGTATTATCTACAAATCACACTTCTCACTTAACATTATTTCTTTTATTCTCTGTGAAAAATTATATTGATTCTGCTTACTTGCTTGCTGCTTGCTGTAGGATTTGAAGTGTTCTTAAGACACTCAGTCTTGATGGCTGGATTCTGCTAAAATTCAAAGTCTGGTTATATTTGCATTCACAGTCTGTTGCATACAGAAACTTGCAGAATATACACTGATGAGAGAATATACTTTGCAGCATCAACTTTAGAGAGCAGTAACAAATAACTTTTTATAATAAACCAAACGGAACAACGTTGCAGCTTAAAGTACTGTTCCAACTTTACTTCTCATATAGTACAGATGATGTGAGAGATATAACATTTACCTCAGGACTTGTGTCCTTACCATACCTCTAACATAACTGGATTTATACAGTTCTTTATATACACTTTTAGTCATGCATAAACATATACATTTCCTCTTGATATTCTATTTTGGAGAATTGCTTATCCTGTAGAAACAATACTAAGCTTCTTTGTTTAAGAATGTCTTGTAAGAGACCAGCTTTCTGACAGTGTGAACATCCTGTATTCTATTTGGATCTTTGTACAAAAACATCTGTTCTTGTGCCAATGCTGATAGTCATGTCCTGTTTTCCATGCAGAAAAACATATTTCTGAGGAAACACATTGTCACAGTGTCATAAACATATCCTGTTGTTTTAGGAAACATATTGTGTCCATCCTGTTATTTTAGGAAACATATTGTATCCATTTTTTTTATATGCAGAAAAACATGTCAGTGTTCTTTAAAAGCAGATTTTGCATTTTTGCTCTTGCATACATCCTGTTTTTAAGTCTGTAAGGGAAAAATGTCCATTCAGCAGGTTCCTTATTTTCCAAGCCATGGTCATTTAGTATGATTGCTGATCACATATTACTAAACTCTGTTTCTGCATTTAAGCAAGCTTTTTCTTTCAGCATATTTACAACAGAATTAATTTCAGCCTTATATTAATAAAATCTAACAATTCCCTCTATTTTTAAGCATACTCAAAACATTTTATATAGAAAACACATTAAGAAACAAACCTATAGTCTTCTATTGATACAAGTCAAAATGCAATTTTACATAGTTAATACAATGATATTAAGTATTACTACCAAAACTGAATGTATTTAACAACTTTTTCTTTTGCAGACCATTCTGTGAAAATATTTTATCAGTTATGAGCTGTGTCTGCTTTAGTTTAACTTGATCAATTTATTCTTTTGCAATCATA
This sequence comes from Protopterus annectens, assembly GCF_019279795.1. NCBI lineage: Eukaryota > Metazoa > Chordata > Ceratodontiformes > Protopteridae > Protopterus > Protopterus annectens. Next base: position 697,424,994 of record NC_056746.1, on the reverse strand, counting down.
GAATTTCATTTATGACTTAGAACTGTTTCATTAACTCTTTGCAACTGTTGAATTAACTATTAGAGATTAGAACCATGTGCTTCTGCAAGCATTTATACACTTCTGAAAATATACAGTTTCAATGTCATTTTAACCATAACATTGTGATCATGTCTTCGAACTGCTCATTAACATCTTGGTAAAATACTGAACTGGGCTTAGATAATAAATATTTGAAAGCAATTATTTTACTGGGGTAAAACCAGTGATATTACAACTTGACAAATTACTTTTGAACTTATTACGATGTATCCTGTACAGTATGTATTTACACAGACTGTTTGCTATTTATGCATTTCAATTTACTAGGTATACTGGACCCATTTTTTTAAAACATGTTTTTTCACACATATTTATTACTAGACATTCATTTAATTTGTACTGAATTCTTCTGCATTTGTACATACAAAGACTATCATTTGTAATGAATTCTTCTGCATTTGTACATACAATGACTATAAAGTACATTTAGTCTAATGTTAAAAATTTAATAACATTAATATTAAGCAAAATCTTGGAAAATGTTTGTCTCTTTAGAAATATCTAGTGGAATTGCCACCAAATGCATATGTCCTGTTATTTTAAACTACATACTCAGCAATTAAAATATTCATGCTTTTTTATACCAACATTGTTTTGTCAAAAACATATTGAAATAGTGACCATTCTTGCTATTAGAAACATTTATGCATTTTGCATATCTTTATTCTCTCTTTATAGCTTTAATAAAGCAATTTTAAATCATCTCTTGTTTTTTAACCATCTCTTGTATAGCTTTACAATTTAACAGGTTGTAAATACAATTTAATTCTAAACAATACAATAATAACCATTATGATAGCTATTAACAACTTGTAAAAAATCTTACCCTGTCAGGTTTAATCCAGTTTACCAGTATTTCTAATACACTAATACCTGTTTTCCCCCCATAAAAGAGTATTGTCAAGAAGGAATGAGATATTTCTTCCTGTAGCTTTATTTTAGACCCTTATTGTTTATTTTTTCTGTAGCTTTATTTCAGACCCTTGTTGTTTATTTTTTCTATAGCTTTATTTCAGACCCTTGTTGTTTATTTTTTCTGTAGCTTTATTTTAAGACCCTTGTTGTTTATTTTTTCTGTAGCTTTATTTCAGACCCTTGTTGTTTATTTTTTCTGTAGCTTTATTTCAGACCCTTGTGCAGTACTGCTTATACAGTCAGTGTAAAACTGAGAAAGTACCCTTCTCCCTGTAGTACTACACTATTGTTTATCTGCTTTATGCTGTGAGAATAGAATGCATGTCAGCCCAACACTTTGGTTATACATGTATTTTATTAGGTTACTAACAAACTATGGACTTTTATTTGATTTGATCATTTTTTATAAAGCTTTTGCTGTTTACTACCTCTAGTAGGTATTTACACCCTCCTGCACAATTGATTTGAACTGTATGTATATTATAGCCCATTTGCTGGCTGTACTTGATGCAACTGAGTTTTTTTTCTTTTAACATTTACTTGCAAACAGATTATCAGTGACATATATGCACAATTGTGACATTATATTACAATTACCAAATAGTGTTGTCTGTAAACATTTTAACAATTATGTTTTAATAACAATGATGCTTTAGAAAAACTCAAGCTACTTATCTGGCAATCAGTCTTGTTGTTTATCTTATCTTTCCAACATTTCATGTAACTATTCATTCAGTCTAGGAAGGTCTGAGCTCACATTTTATATTCTATAAACTATAGTTATTTTTTTTTGGCATTTTTCCTTTAATGTGATTGTGATTTGCATAACTATGCATTTATACTACATTACAATTAGCTTACATGGATTTCAGTATTTTTTATTATTTATTTATTTAACTATTTAACTGTCCTGCCATTAATTTTGCAAAAACTGTTTGAATAATACCATCTGTGATTTTCTTTGTAAAATTCAGAACTTTAACTGTTTGGTGTTACTATATAATTATAAACAAATTGTAAAAACAAAATAGATATTAGTTTAACCAACACATTTATATTTATATTATTTATATTTGCTAAATGTCTGCCTTTTGCTTTTGTGTATTGTAAACAAATATACTCTAGATGAAAAGAACATACATGGATGTCTGTCTTGTATCTGTATATCTTTATACAAGTATGCCAGTCTTGTGACTTTAAATCTTTATTCTTATTAACTATTTTTATTTAATTTTATACACTAGAACAGTTTTGTTTACCTTTTGACTGTGCTAAGAATGGCAGTCATATGCTTTACTTACTGTAGTACTGATAGATGTCTTGCTTTAACTGAATGAAAGTAAAACATTTAAAAAAATGATTTGTCTCTATCATCCTACCATGTATGTTTAACCATTTTCAAAACATAAACATATTATAAAATATATTTCTTTTGCACAGATTAACTGTGTATGCAGGAAGTTCCCAGTCTCTGTCAGTTCAGCTAATTTATTTCCTTTATCCTGCAACTGCTGTTGAATTTCCTGTAATGTTGCATGGTCTTTTTGACATTCTTTAGTAAGCTGTTCTGCTGAATTTGAAACTCCTATGCACTTTTGAAAAGATGTATGTATAACTTGTCTAAGCTTCCTGAACTCATTATGTCTGTCTTTTAGAAGTTTACTACATTCCTTTGTAACAAAATGTACTAGGGGTTTTATCAGTAAATGATTTGACTCACATGTGGTGACAGGACATAACTGTTCAACATCAGAATGTAATGGAAACACTTTACCCTTAGTTAATTCTTTATCATGAACAGATCTGTCTTTACAGTCTATTTTTTAGCAATATGATGCAATATTATTTTATGGCATAATACACAAAATGCAGTTTTTGTTGAAGCACATAATAAACATTTGTCATATTTCACATGGTTTTCTTTGAGATACCAGTCAAATATTGTAATACATTTGCATAATGCCTTACTATCAACCTGCCCTAATAAGGTTTTACATTTACTAATGTGCTGTGTATACCAACATTGCAATTTACTAAAGTTTGGTTTACTCCTGCATGAATTATAAATAATATCCATACTATCTAATATACAAACTGTCTAAGAATATACAAACTATGTAAGAATATACAAACTGTCTTAAGAATATACAAACTGTTTAACATCATCCATACTAAATATGTGACACAGAAAAAAGTCTTACCAGTTAGCAAGAAAACAGGTGATCAGGCTGCTGTTGCTGATGGCTAGAAATTTTTCAGTCACTTGAGAAGCTGGTGAAGCACAACAGGCAGTGGACTACTGTGCTAGTGGACATTCACCCTTTCTTGAAGAATTTATGGCACTGCAAATTTCTTGAACTAGTCTCACTCCGGATTTTACACGTCTAAAAAACTTTACTACTGCAAGCTGCATAAACTGGAATACTTCTGTTTAGGATTTACACATACGTACAAATGTTAGTTACTGCAATTTGACTGAAGTGACCCTCTGCAGGGCTTACCATCACTCCCCCTGTGTTTGAATTGCAGATTGTAGGTTCAAATGCAGGCTAGCTTGACATTGAAAAATTATATTGAGCTGCTTACTTGCTTACTGCTTGCTGTGGGATTTGAAGTGTTCTTAAGACACTCAGTCTTGCTGGCTGGATTCTGCTAAAATTCAAAGTCTGGTTATATTTGTATTCACAGTCTGTTGCATACAGAAACTTGCAGAATATACACTGATGAGAGAATATACTTTGCAGCATCAACTTTAGAAAGCAGTAACAAATAACCTTTTATAATAAACCAAACGGAACAACATTGAAGCTTAAAGTACTGTTCCAACTTTACTTCTCATATAGTACAGATGATGTGAGAGATATAACATTTACCTCAGGACTTGTGTCCTTACCATACCTCTAACATAACTTGATTTATACAGCTCTTTATATACACTTTTAGTCATGCATAAACATATACATTTCCTCTTGATATTCTATTTTGGAGAATTGCTCATCCTGTAGAAACAATACTAAGCTTCTTTGTTTAAGAATGTCTTGTAAGAGACCAGCTTTTCTGACAGTGTGAACATCCTGTATTCTATTTGGATCTTTGTACAAAAACATCTGTTCTTGTGCCAATGCTGATAGTCATGCCCTGTTTTCATGCAGAAAAACATATTTCTGAGAAAACACATTGTCACAGTGTCATAAACATATCCTGTTGTTTTAGGAAACATATTGTGTCCATCCTGTTATTTTAGGAAACATATTGTGTCCATTTTTTATATGCAGAAAAACATGTCAGTGTTCTTTAAAAGCAGATTTTGCATTTTGCTCTTGCATACATCCTGTTTTTAAGTCTGTAAGGGAAAAATGTCCATTCAGCAGGTTCCTTATTTTCCAAGCCATGGTCATTTAGTATGATTGCTGATCACATATTACTAAACTCTGTTTCTGCATTTAAGCAAGCTTTTTCTTTCAGCATATTTACAACAGAATTAATTTCAGCCTTATATTAATAAAATCTAACACTCTGACTCCATATTATACACATTAAAGTAAACATTTTTTATCTGTCTTCTGTACATATTCAGCATTCTTTTCTTTATAATAATCATATTTAGTATTGTTCATGTTTACATTATCTTCATTCTATATATTGTCAAAGTAGCTAATGTGTGTTAGTTTTCCCAATAATTTCACAACTCTTTTGCATTTTAAAACACATGTTCAGTACTTTCAACTTCTTTATAAAAACTGCATATCCTTTCATTACTTTTTTGTATGGCAGGTTGGCTTTAACGGGCAATTTCTTTATCATCTGTCTCCATAAAAAATCTTGAAATTCTACTACATTTTTACATCTGTTAATTTTTGCTTTCATAGCTTTAATTTTTTTCTACCTGTAATTCTTTCCATGGATATACGTAATAGAATTTACACATAATAATTTTATACCAAATCCTTCTTTCTCTGTCAATCTTATCAATATTTATTTTCTACAAAAATGTTATTTTATTTATTTTTATCTCATCATTTATACACTCTCTTTCTCTCTTTCAAGTCCTCTAAATAATTTCCATTCTTGTTCATATTTCCAGCATAATATATCAGCAAGCAATCCATTACTACTTTCTTTAATCTGCTTAAGGATTTTGTACAAATTCAATAATGATGCATACCAGTCCTGGCTCCCCCATCCTCTTTAGAAACATATACTATATCTCTTTTAACTGGACTAAGCCTAAACCCCCATATGAGTGAGAATATGATAGTATTATTATCTTTTTCATATACCAGAGGTAAACTATATACTCCTGCTAAATATGCCATTTGTGCCAATAATATCAGGTTTATTAAATACACTTTCTTTCTAAATGATAAGTTTTGCAGAGGTCATATGTATATCTCATATTTTTATTATCTTTTTCCATTGCTGTTCCTTTATCTCTTGTCTTTCAAAATGTATTCCTAAAAGAGTTCTCTCTTCCTTATTAAACATAATCATAGGATCACAGGATATGGGGCATTACTAGGCTAATAGCCCTGGGACCCTTATAAGCCTAGCCAAGTGTTTATCTCAATTTCCCCTATTTCCCATCATACCTTAAACCCTTGCTCTTTTCCTTATTCAAATATTTACCTATTGCTCTTTGACATTCATTTAAGTAAATGAAAGCCTTTTTCATTCCTTTCTTATTATTAATGACAATTATAGTGTCATCTGTATAAGATAACATAAGCAGTTAAATACCTTATCTATTTTATCTCTTGATTTATAAGACTTGATATTACATTCTTTACTAAGGCAAATACTATGCTACTCAGCGGACACACCTTCCTTATTCCGCTCTTAATTTTTATATTGTCACTTACCAACTATTCACCAAAACTTTTAATTTATATTGTTCATATGCAGTTATGCACACATTTTTATCTTATTGCTTAAGTTGTAAGATTGAAATAGTTCCCATACATTTCCATGTTGTATAGTATCAAAAGCTTTACTCACATCACCTATCATGATTTTCACTTGTTCATACTATCATCTGCTATTTCTGTAAGCATTAATAATAATTCTCAACTACCTCTTCCCTTAATACTATATATTGTTTCATCTATGATATTATTTTCATTTCCATTCTCTTCTGATTTTCATAAAAATGTTATAATCTCTATTAGAAAAAACTATTGGTCACTAACTCTGTAAATCATTTCCCTCCTTTCCATGTAATCTTGATTATGCTGTAACATAATTCTCTCTATTTGAAACCTTCATTTAGCCATTCATTTTACACATTTAAGAAACATCTTTTTTGCCATTCTGACATATTCTTGTACATTTGCTACTCCATTTCATCAGGCCCTGCTGCTGAATCTACATTAACTAGTGATAATTTTCAGTCCATTTCTTCTAAACCTACTTCTTTAACCAAATCTATGTTATCTTGTTCTGAAAACTTCTCCATTTTCAATATCTTCTTTTCTTTCACCATTATTTTATTAAACATCTTATTTACTAAGTCCACTATTATCCCCATAATTTTCTCTTGTCTGTCCTGTATTACACATTTTTCATCTTTTATTTATCTCATTATCCTATTATCCTCTTTAACAAGCTTACTTAAATAAGGAGGAACTTCCTCATTCTTATCTCAAAAAAATATCTCTGTACAGCAGCACTTTTTCCTTGATTTAGATTATATATATCCTTTCCTTTAATAAAATATTCCATCATTCCTTTTAAAATTTCTAAATGTGTCCTCATATATATATATATATATATATATATATATATATATATATATATATATATAGTTTCTCTCCTATTTGATATTTCATATAACACCTCTTATTTCTTTAAACATTATCCACCATTCTGACCAATCTCTGTAAAAATCCTTCATACTAATATGATCTTTCCAAAACTCTATTACTATAGACTTGCCCATTTCATCCCATTTATTTTCATTTAATCGTTTTATTCCTCTTTGTATCCTTATATAGTCTTCATTTCCTTTTATCTTTCTCCAGATAGCCAAATGATCCTGTTTCTATTATTCCTTCTTTAACAATTTCTATACTCATGAATATCATAAATAAATTTATTTCTGTTTTATGTGCCCTTCTTCTATAAGACCAGCTATTTGTTTTCCAAATATTTCATTTGCCATGCCTAACTATCTGTAACATCTTATTTACATCAGTGCTTTCTTTTTTTCTTTCTTAAATCACAAAGTCTCCTCCAACTATAATATCCATATTTATTGTAACATACTTTAAAAAGTTTTTGAAACATATTCTCTCTTTCTTTACCTGTAATGTATGCATAAACAGAAATTATCCTGTATACTTGTTCTTTCCATCTTATGTCTATTATTGTAATCCTCCCCATTATAACCAAAGTTGCATATAATATTTTAACTATGTTTACATAAAATTCCTATTCCGAACATGCCTCCTTTCCAAAATTCCAAACAATCTTATTCCCCTGTAAAATTTAAGTCTGTAATCTTTCTTCATTAGTCAAAAGTCGTATATACAAACTGTCTAAGAATATACAAACTATGTAAGAATATACAAACTGTCTTAAGAATATACAAACTGTTTAACATCATCCATACTAAATATGTGACACAGAAAAAGTCTTACCAGTTAGCAAGAAAACAGGTGATCAGGCTGCTGTTGCTGATGGCTAGAAATTTTTCAGTCACTTGAGAAGCTGGTGAAGCACAACAGGCAGTGGACTACTGTGCTAGTGGACATTCACCCTTTCTTGAAGAATTTATGGCACTGCAAATTTCTTGAACTAGTCTCACTCCGGATTTTACACGTCTAAAAACTTTACTACTGCAAGCTGCATAAACTGGAATACTTCTGTTTAGGATTTACACATACGTACAAATGTTAGTTACTGCAATTTGACTGAAGTGACCCTCTGCAGGGCTTACCATCACTCCCCCTGTGTTTGAATTGCAGATTGTAGGTTCAAATGCAGGCTAGCTTGACATTGAAAAATTATATTGAGCTGCTTACTTGCTTACTGCTTGCTGTGGGATTTGAAGTGTTCTTAAGACACTCAGTCTTGCTGGCTGGATTCTGCTAAAATTCAAAGTCTGGTTATATTTGTATTCACAGTCTGTTGCATACAGAAACTTGCAGAATATACACTGATGAGAGAATATACTTTGCAGCATCAACTTTAGAAAGCAGTAACAAATAACCTTTTATAATAAACCAAACGGAACAACATTGAAGCTTAAAGTACTGTTCCAACTTTACTTCTCATATAGTACAGATGATGTGAGAGATATAACATTTACCTCAGGACTTGTGTCCTTACCATACCTCTAACATAACTTGATTTATACAGCTCTTTATATACACTTTTAGTCATGCATAAACATATACATTTCCTCTTGATATTCTATTTTGGAGAATTGCTCATCCTGTAGAAACAATACTAAGCTTCTTTGTTTAAGAATGTCTTGTAAGAGACCAGCTTTTCTGACAGTGTGAACATCCTGTATTCTATTTGGATCTTTGTACAAAACATCTGTTCTTGTGCCAATGCTGATAGTCATGCCCTGTTTTCATGCAGAAAAACATATTTCTGAGAAAACACATTGTCACAGTGTCATAAACATATCCTGTTGTTTTAGGAAACATATTGTGTCCATCCTGTTATTTTAGGAAACATATTGTGTCCATTTTTTATATGCAGAAAAACATGTCAGTGTTCTTTAAAAGCAGATTTTGCATTTTTGCTCTTGCATACATCCTGTTTTTAAGTCTGTAAGGGAAAAATGTCCATTCAGCAGGTTCCTTATTTTCCAAGCCATGGTCATTTAGTATGATTGCTGATCACATATTACTAAACTCTGTTTCTGCATTTAAGCAAGCTTTTTCTTTCAGCATATTTACAACAGAATTAATTTCAGCCTTATATTAATAAAATCTAACACTCTGACTCCATATTATACACATTAAAGTAAACATTTTTTATCTGTCTTCTGTACATATTCAGCATTCTTTTCTTTATAATAATCATATTTAGTATTGTTCATGTTTACATTATCTTCATTCTATATATTGTCAAAGTAGCTAATGTGTGTTAGTTTTCCCAATAATTTCACAACTCTTTTGCATTTTAAAACACATGTTCAGTACTTTCAACTTCTTTATAAAAACTGCATATCCTTTCATTACTTTTTTGTATGGCAGGTTGGCTTTAACGGGCAATTTCTTTATCATCTGTCTCCATAAAAAATCTTGAAATTCTACTACATTTTTACATCTGTTAATTTTTGCTTTCATAGCTTTAATTTTTTTCTACCTGTAATTCTTTCCATGGATATACGTAATAGAATTTACACATAATAATTTTATACCAAATCCTTCTTTCTCTGTCAATCTTATCAATATTTATTTTCTACAAAAATGTTATTTTATTTATTTTTATCTCATCATTTATACACTCTCTCTTTCTCTCTTTCAAGTCCTCTAAATAATTTCCATTCTTGTTCATATTTCCAGCATAATATATCAGCAAGCAATCCATTACTACTTTCTTTAATCTGCTTAAGGATTTTGTACAAATTCAATAATGATGCATACCAGTCCTGGCTCCCCCATCCTCTTTAGAAACATATACTATATCTCTTTTAACTGGACTAAGCCTAAACCCCCATATGAGTGAGAATATGATAGTATTATTATCTTTTTCATATACCAGAGGTAAACTATATACTCCTGCTAAATATGCCATTTGTGCCAATAATATCAGGTTTATTAAATACACTTTCTTTCTAAATGATAAGTTTTGCAGAGGTCATATGTATATCTCATATTTTTATTATCTTTTTCCATTGCTGTTCCTTTATCTCTTGTCTTTCAAAATGTATTCCTAAAAGAGTTCTCTCTTCCTTATTAAACATAATCATAGGATCACAGGATATGGGGCATTACTAGGCTAATAGCCCTGGGACCCTTATAAGCCTAGCCAAGTGTTTATCTCAATTTCCCTATTTCCCATCATACCTTAAACCCTTGCTCTTTTCCTTATTCAAATATTTACCTATTGCTCTTTGACATTCATTTAAGTAAATGAAAGCCTTTTCATTCCTTTCTTATTATTAATGACAATTATAGTGTCATCTGTATAAGATAACATAAGCAGTTAAATACCTTATCTATTTTATCTCTTGATTTATAAGACTTGATATTACATTCTTTACTAAGGCAAATACTATGCTACTCAGCGGACACACCTTCCTTATTCCGCTCTTAATTTTTATATTGTCACTTACCAACTATTCACCAAAACTTTTAATTTATATTGTTCATATGCAGTTATGCACACATTTTATCTTATTGCTTAAGTTGTAAGATTGAAATAGTTCCCATACATTTCCATGTTGTATAGTATCAAAAGCTTTACTCACATCACCTATCATGATTTTCACTTGTTCATACTATCATCTGCTATTTCTGTAAGCATTAATAATAATTCTCAACTACCTCTTCCCTTAATACTATATATTGTTTCATCTATGATATTATTTTCATTTCCATTCTCTTCTGATTTTCATAAAAAATGTTATAATCTCTATTAGAAAAACTATCGGTCACTAACTCTGTAAATCATTTCCCTCCTTTCCATGTAATCTTGATTATGCTGTAACATAATTCTCTCTATTTGAAACCTTCATTTAGCCATTCATTTTACACATTTAAGAAACATCTTTTTTGCCATTCTGACATATTCTTGTACATTTGCTACTCCATTTCATCAGGCCCTGCTGCTGAATCTACATTAACTAGTGATAATTTTCAGTCCATTTCTTCTAAACCTACTTCTTTAACCAAATCTATGTTATCTTGTTCTGAAAACTTCTCCATTTTCAATATCTTCTTTTCTTTCACCATTATTTTATTAAACATCTTATTTACTAAGTCCACTATTATCCCCATAATTTTCTCTTGTCTGTCCTGTATTACACATTTTTCATCTTTTATTTATCTCATTATCCTATTATCCTCTTTAACAAGCTTACTTAAATAAGGAGGAACTTCCTCATTCTTATCTCAAAAAAATATCTCTGTACAGCAGCACTTTTTTCCTTGATTTAGATTATATATATCCTTTCCTTTAATAAAATATTCCATCATTCCTTTTAAAATTTCTAAATGTGTCCTCATATATATATATATATATATATATATATATATATATATATATATATATATATAGTTTCTCTCCTATTTGATATTTCATATAACACCTCTTATTTCTTTAAACATTATCCACCATTCTGACCAATCTCTGTAAAAATCCTTCATACTAATATGATCTTTCCAAAACTCTATTACTATAGACTTGCCCATTTCATCCCATTTATTTTCATTTAATCGTTTTATTCCTCTTTGTATCCTTATATAGTCTTCATTTCCTTTTATCTTTCTCCAGATAGCCAAATGATCCTGTTTCTATTATTCCTTCTTTAACAATTTCTATACTCATGAATATCATAAATAAATTTATTTCTGTTTTATGTGCCCTTCTTCTATAAGACCAGCTATTTGTTTTCCAAATATTTCATTTGCCATGCCTAACTATCTGTAACATCTTATTTACATCAGTGCTTTCTTTTTTTCTTTCTTAAATCACAAAGTCTCCTCCAACTATAATATCCATATTTATTGTAACATACTTTAAAAGTTTTTGAAACATATTCTCTCTTTCTTTACCTGTAATGTATGCATAAACAGAAATTATCCTGTATACTTGTTCTTTCCATCTTATGTCTATTATTGTAATCCTCCCCATTATAACCAAAGTTGCATATAATATTTTAACTATGTTTACATAAAATTCCTATTCCGAACATGCCTCCTTTCCAAAATTCCAAACAATCTTATTCCCCTGTAAAATTTAAGTCTGTAATCTTTCTTCATTAGTCAAAAGTCGTATATACAAACTGTCTAAGAATATACAAACTATGTAAGAATATACAAACTGTCTTAAGAATATACAAACTGTTTAACATCATCCATACTAAATATGTGACACAGAAAAAAGTCTTACCAGTTAGCAAGAAAACAGGTGATCAGGCTGCTGTTGCTGATGGCTAGAAATTTTTCAGTCACTTGAGAAGCTGGTGAAGCACAACAGGCAGTGGACTACTGTGCTAGTGGACATTCACCCTTTCTTGAAGAATTTATGGCACTGCAAATTTCTTGAACTAGTCTCACTCCGGATTTTACACGTCTAAAAAACTTTACTACTGCAAGCTGCATAAACTGGAATACTTCTGTTTAGGATTTACACATACGTACAAATGTTAGTTACTGCAATTTGACTGAAGTGACCCTCTGCAGGGCTTACCATCACTCCCCCTGTGTTTGAATTGCAGATTGTAGGTTCAAATGCAGGCTAGCTTGACATTGAAAAATTATATTGAGCTGCTTACTTGCTTACTGCTTGCTGTGGGATTTGAAGTGTTCTTAAGACACTCAGTCTTGCTGGCTGGATTCTGCTAAAATTCAAAGTCTGGTTATATTTGTATTCACAGTCTGTTGCATACAGAAACTTGCAGAATATACACTGATGAGAGAATATACTTTGCAGCATCAACTTTAGAAAGCAGTAACAAATAACCTTTTATAATAAACCAAACGGAACAACATTGAAGCTTAAAGTACTGTTCCAACTTTACTTCTCATATAGTACAGATGATGTGAGAGATATAACATTTACCTCAGGACTTGTGTCCTTACCATACCTCTAACATAACTTGATTTATACAGCTCTTTATATACACTTTTAGTCATGCATAAACATATACATTTCCTCTTGATATTCTATTTTGGAGAATTGCTCATCCTGTAGAAACAATACTAAGCTTCTTTGTTTAAGAATGTCTTGTAAGAGACCAGCTTTTCTGACAGTGTGAACATCCTGTATTCTATTTGGATCTTTGTACAAAAACATCTGTTCTTGTGCCAATGCTGATAGTCATGCCCTGTTTTCATGCAGAAAAACATATTTCTGAGAAAACACATTGTCACAGTGTCATAAACATATCCTGTTGTTTTAGGAAACATATTGTGTCCATCCTGTTATTTTAGGAAACATATTGTGTCCATTTTTTATATGCAGAAAAACATGTCAGTGTTCTTTAAAAGCAGATTTTGCATTTTTGCTCTTGCATACATCCTGTTTTTAAGTCTGTAAGGGAAAAATGTCCATTCAGCAGGTTCCTTATTTTCCAAGCCATGGTCATTTAGTATGATTGCTGATCACATATTACTAAACTCTGTTTCTGCATTTAAGCAAGCTTTTTCTTTCAGCATATTTACAACAGAATTAATTTCAGCCTTATATTAATAAAATCTAACACTCTGACTCCATATTATACACATTAAAGTAAACATTTTTTATCTGTCTTCTGTACATATTCAGCATTCTTTTCTTTATAATAATCATATTTAGTATTGTTCATGTTTACATTATCTTCATTCTATATATTGTCAAAGTAGCTAATGTGTGTTAGTTTTCCCAATAATTTCACAACTCTTTTGCATTTTAAAACACATGTTCAGTACTTTCAACTTCTTTATAAAACTGCATATCCTTTCATTACTTTTTGTATGGCAGGTTGGCTTTAACGGGCAATTTCTTTATCATCTGTCTCCATAAAAATCTTGAAATTCTACTACATTTTACATCTGTTAATTTTTGCTTTCATAGCTTTAATTTTTTCTACCTGTAATTCTTTCCATGGATATACGTAATAGAATTTACACATAATAATTTTATACCAAATCCTTCTTTCTCTGTCAATCTTATCAATATTTATTTTCTACAAAATGTTATTTTATTTATTTTTATCTCATCATTTATACACTCTCTCTTTCTCTCTTTCAAGTCCTCTAAATAATTTCCATTCTTGTTCATATTTCCAGCATAATATATCAGCAAGCAATCCATTACTACTTTCTTTAATCTGCTTAAGGATTTTGTACAAATTCAATAATGATGCATACCAGTCCTGGCTCCCCCATCCTCTTTAGAAACATATACTATATCTCTTTTAACTGGACTAAGCCTAAACCCCCATATGAGTGAGAATATGATAGTATTATTATCTTTTTCATATACCAGAGGTAAACTATATACTCCTGCTAAATATGCCATTTGTGCCAATAATATCAGGTTTATTAAATACACTTTCTTTCTAAATGATAAGTTTTGCAGAGGTCATATGTATATCTCATATTTTTATTATCTTTTTCCATTGCTGTTCCTTTATCTCTTGTCTTTCAAAATGTATTCCTAAAAGAGTTCTCTCTTCCTTATTAAACATAATCATAGGATCACAGGATATGGGGCATTACTAGGCTAATAGCCCTGGGACCCTTATAAGCCTAGCCAAGTGTTTATCTCAATTTCCCTATTTCCCATCATACCTTAAACCCTTGCTCTTTTCCTTATTCAAATATTTACCTATTGCTCTTTGACATTCATTTAAGTAAATGAAAGCCTTTTTCATTCCTTTCTTATTATTAATGACAATTATAGTGTCATCTGTATAAGATAACATAAGCAGTTAAATACCTTATCTATTTTATCTCTTGATTTATAAGACTTGATATTACATTCTTTACTAAGGCAAATACTATGCTACTCAGCGGACACACCTTCCTTATTCCGCTCTTAATTTTTATATTGTCACTTACCAACTATTCACCAAAACTTTTAATTTATATTGTTCATATGCAGTTATGCACACATTTTTATCTTATTGCTTAAGTTGTAAGATTGAAATAGTTCCCATACATTTCCATGTTGTATAGTATCAAAAGCTTTACTCACATCACCTATCATGATTTTCACTTGTTCATACTATCATCTGCTATTTCTGTAAGCATTAATAATAATTCTCAACTACCTCTTCCCTTAATACTATATATTGTTTCATCTATGATATTATTTTCATTTCCATTCTCTTCTGATTTTCATAAAAAATGTTATAATCTCTATTAGAAAAACTATCGGTCACTAACTCTGTAAATCATTTCCCTCCTTTCCATGTAATCTTGATTATGCTGTAACATAATTCTCTCTATTTGAAACCTTCATTTAGCCATTCATTTTACACATTTAAGAAACATCTTTTTTGCCATTCTGACATATTCTTGTACATTTGCTACTCCATTTCATCAGGCCCTGCTGCTGAATCTACATTAACTAGTGATAATTTTCAGTCCATTTCTTCTAAACCTACTTCTTTAACCAAATCTATGTTATCTTGTTCTGAAAACTTCTCCATTTTCAATATCTTCTTTTCTTTCACCATTATTTTATTAAACATCTTATTTACTAAGTCCACTATTATCCCCATAATTTTCTCTTGTCTGTCCTGTATTACACATTTTTCATCTTTTATTTATCTCATTATCCTATTATCCTCTTTAACAAGCTTACTTAAATAAGGAGGAACTTCCTCATTCTTATCTCAAAAAAATATCTCTGTACAGCAGCACTTTTTTCCTTGATTTAGATTATATATATCCTTTCCTTTAATAAAATATTCCATCATTCCTTTTAAAATTTCTAAATGTGTCCTCATATATATATATATATATATATATATATATATATATATATATATATATATAGTTTCTCTCCTATTTGATATTTCATATAACACCTCTTATTTCTTTAAACATTATCCACCATTCTGACCAATCTCTGTAAAAATCCTTCATACTAATATGATCTTTCCAAAACTCTATTACTATAGACTTGCCCATTTCATCCCATTTATTTTCATTTAATCGTTTTATTCCTCTTTGTATCCTTATATAGTCTTCATTTCCTTTTATCTTTCTCCAGATAGCCAAATGATCCTGTTTCTATTATTCCTTCTTTAACAATTTCTATACTCATGAATATCATAAATAAATTTATTTCTGTTTTATGTGCCCTTCTTCTATAAGACCAGCTATTTGTTTTCCAAATATTTCATTTGCCATGCCTAACTATCTGTAACATCTTATTTACATCAGTGCTTTCTTTTTTTCTTTCTTAAATCACAAAGTCTCCTCCAACTATAATATCCATATTTATTGTAACATACTTTAAAAAGTTTTTGAAACATATTCTCTCTTTCTTTACCTGTAATGTATGCATAAACAGAAATTATCCTGTATACTTGTTCTTTCCATCTTATGTCTATTATTGTAATCCTCCCCATTATAACCAAAGTTGCATATAATATTTTAACTATGTTTACATAAAATTCCTATTCCGAACATGCCTCCTTTCCAAAATTCCAAACAATCTTATTCCCCTGTAAAATTTAAGTCTGTAATCTTTCTTCATTAGTCAAAAGTCGTATATACAAACTGTCTAAGAATATACAAACTATGTAAGAATATACAAACTGTCTTAAGAATATACAAACTGTTTAACATCATCCATACTAAATATGTGACACAGAAAAAGTCTTACCAGTTAGCAAGAAAACAGGTGATCAGGCTGCTGTTGCTGATGGCTAGAAATTTTTCAGTCACTTGAGAAGCTGGTGAAGCACAACAGGCAGTGGACTACTGTGCTAGTGGACATTCACCCTTTCTTGAAGAATTTATGGCACTGCAAATTTCTTGAACTAGTCTCACTCCGGATTTTACACGTCTAAAAAACTTTACTACTGCAAGCTGCATAAACTGGAATACTTCTGTTTAGGATTTACACATACGTACAAATGTTAGTTACTGCAATTTGACTGAAGTGACCCTCTGCAGGGCTTACCATCACTCCCCCTGTGTTTGAATTGCAGATTGTAGGTTCAAATGCAGGCTAGCTTGACATTGAAAAATTATATTGAGCTGCTTACTTGCTTACTGCTTGCTGTGGGATTTGAAGTGTTCTTAAGACACTCAGTCTTGCTGGCTGGATTCTGCTAAAATTCAAAGTCTGGTTATATTTGTATTCACAGTCTGTTGCATACAGAAACTTGCAGAATATACACTGATGAGAGAATATACTTTGCAGCATCAACTTTAGAAAGCAGTAACAAATAACCTTTTATAATAAACCAAACGGAACAACATTGAAGCTTAAAGTACTGTTCCAACTTTACTTCTCATATAGTACAGATGATGTGAGAGATATAACATTTACCTCAGGACTTGTGTCCTTACCATACCTCTAACATAACTTGATTTATACAGCTCTTTATATACACTTTTAGTCATGCATAAACATATACATTTCCTCTTGATATTCTATTTTGGAGAATTGCTCATCCTGTAGAAACAATACTAAGCTTCTTTGTTTAAGAATGTCTTGTAAGAG
This sequence comes from Protopterus annectens, assembly GCF_019279795.1. Lineage (NCBI taxonomy): Eukaryota > Metazoa > Chordata > Ceratodontiformes > Protopteridae > Protopterus > Protopterus annectens. The sequence continues at coordinate 697,407,651 of NC_056746.1, read as the reverse complement.
ACCAGCTTTTCTGACAGTGTGAACATCCTGTATTCTATTTGGATCTTTGTACAAAAACATCTGTTCTTGTGCCAATGCTGATAGTCATGCCCTGTTTTCATGCAGAAAAACATATTTCTGAGAAAACACATTGTCACAGTGTCATAAACATATCCTGTTGTTTTAGGAAACATATTGTGTCCATCCTGTTATTTTAGGAAACATATTGTGTCCATTTTTTTATATGCAGAAAAACATGTCAGTGTTCTTTAAAAGCAGATTTTGCATTTTTGCTCTTGCATACATCCTGTTTTTAAGTCTGTAAGGGAAAAATGTCCATTCAGCAGGTTCCTTATTTTCCAAGCCATGGTCATTTAGTATGATTGCTGATCACATATTACTAAACTCTGTTTCTGCATTTAAGCAAGCTTTTTCTTTCAGCATATTTACAACAGAATTAATTTCAGCCTTATATTAATAAAATCTAACACTCTGACTCCATATTATACACATTAAAGTAAACATTTTTTATCTGTCTTCTGTACATATTCAGCATTCTTTTCTTTATAATAATCATATTTAGTATTGTTCATGTTTACATTATCTTCATTCTATATATTGTCAAAGTAGCTAATGTGTGTTAGTTTTCCCAATAATTTCACAACTCTTTTGCATTTTAAAACACATGTTCAGTACTTTCAACTTCTTTATAAAACTGCATATCCTTTCATTACTTTTTTGTATGGCAGGTTGGCTTTAACGGGCAATTTCTTTATCATCTGTCTCCATAAAAAATCTTGAAATTCTACTACATTTTTACATCTGTTAATTTTTGCTTTCATAGCTTTAATTTTTTCTACCTGTAATTCTTTCCATGGATATACGTAATAGAATTTACACATAATAATTTTATACCAAATCCTTCTTTCTCTGTCAATCTTATCAATATTTATTTTCTACAAAAATGTTATTTTATTTATTTTTATCTCATCATTTATACACTCTCTCTTTCTCTCTTTCAAGTCCTCTAAATAATTTCCATTCTTGTTCATATTTCCAGCATAATATATCAGCAAGCAATCCATTACTACTTTCTTTAATCTGCTTAAGGATTTTGTACAAATTCAATAATGATGCATACCAGTCCTGGCTCCCCCATCCTCTTTAGAAACATATACTATATCTCTTTTAACTGGACTAAGCCTAAACCCCCATATGAGTGAGAATATGATAGTATTATTATCTTTTTCATATACCAGAGGTAAACTATATACTCCTGCTAAATATGCCATTTGTGCCAATAATATCAGGTTTATTAAATACACTTTCTTTCTAAATGATAAGTTTTGCAGAGGTCATATGTATATCTCATATTTTTATTATCTTTTTCCATTGCTGTTCCTTTATCTCTTGTCTTTCAAAATGTATTCCTAAAAGAGTTCTCTCTTCCTTATTAAACATAATCATAGGATCACAGGATATGGGGCATTACTAGGCTAATAGCCCTGGGACCCTTATAAGCCTAGCCAAGTGTTTATCTCAATTTCCCCTATTTCCCATCATACCTTAAACCCTTGCTCTTTTCCTTATTCAAATATTTACCTATTGCTCTTTGACATTCATTTAAGTAAATGAAAGCCTTTTTCATTCCTTTCTTATTATTAATGACAATTATAGTGTCATCTGTATAAGATAACATAAGCAGTTAAATACCTTATCTATTTTATCTCTTGATTTATAAGACTTGATATTACATTCTTTACTAAGGCAAATACTATGCTACTCAGCGGACACACCTTCCTTATTCCGCTCTTAATTTTTATATTGTCACTTACCAACTATTCACCAAAACTTTTAATTTATATTGTTCATATGCAGTTATGCACACATTTTTATCTTATTGCTTAAGTTGTAAGATTGAAATAGTTCCCATACATTTCCATGTTGTATAGTATCAAAAGCTTTACTCACATCACCTATCATGATTTTCACTTGTTCATACTATCATCTGCTATTTCTGTAAGCATTAATAATAATTCTCAACTACCTCTTCCCTTAATACTATATATTGTTTCATCTATGATATTATTTTCATTTCCATTCTCTTCTGATTTTCATAAAAAATGTTATAATCTCTATTAGAAAAACTATCGGTCACTAACTCTGTAAATCATTTCCTCCTTTCCATGTAATCTTGATTATGCTGTAACATAATTCTCTCTATTTGAAACCTTCATTTAGCCATTCATTTTACACATTTAAGAAACATCTTTTTTGCCATTCTGACATATTCTTGTACATTTGCTACTCCATTTCATCAGGCCCTGCTGCTGAATCTACATTAACTAGTGATAATTTTCAGTCCATTTCTTCTAAACCTACTTCTTTAACCAAATCTATGTTATCTTGTTCTGAAAACTTCTCCATTTTCAATATCTTCTTTTCTTTCACCATTATTTTATTAAACATCTTATTTACTAAGTCCACTATTATCCCCATAATTTTCTCTTGTCTGTCCTGTATTACACATTTTTCATCTTTTATTTATCTCATTATCCTATTATCCTCTTTAACAAGCTTACTTAAATAAGGAGGAACTTCCTCATTCTTATCTCAAAAAAATATCTCTGTACAGCAGCACTTTTTTCCTTGATTTAGATTATATATATCCTTTCCTTTAATAAAATATTCCATCATTCCTTTTAAAATTTCTAAATGTGTCCTCATATATATATATATATATATATATATATATATATATATATATATATATATAGTTTCTCTCCTATTTGATATTTCATATAACACCTCTTATTTCTTTAAACATTATCCACCATTCTGACCAATCTCTGTAAAAATCCTTCATACTAATATGATCTTTCCAAAACTCTATTACTATAGACTTGCCCATTTCATCCCATTTATTTTCATTTAATCGTTTTATTCCTCTTTGTATCCTTATATAGTCTTCATTTCCTTTTATCTTTCTCCAGATAGCCAAATGATCCTGTTTCTATTATTCCTTCTTTAACAATTTCTATACTCATGAATATCATAAATAAATTTATTTCTGTTTTATGTGCCCTTCTTCTATAAGACCAGCTATTTGTTTTCCAAATATTTCATTTGCCATGCCTAACTATCTGTAACATCTTATTTACATCAGTGCTTTCTTTTTTTCTTTCTTAAATCACAAAGTCTCCTCCAACTATAATATCCATATTTATTGTAACATACTTTAAAAAGTTTTTGAAACATATTCTCTCTTTCTTTACCTGTAATGTATGCATAAACAGAAATTATCCTGTATACTTGTTCTTTCCATCTTATGTCTATTATTGTAATCCTCCCCATTATAACCAAAGTTGCATATAATATTTTAACTATGTTTACATAAAATTCCTATTCGAACATGCCTCCTTTCCAAAATTCCAAACAATCTTATTCCTCTGTAAAATTTAAGTCTGTAATCTTTCTTCATTAGTCAAAAGTCGTATATACAAACTGTCTAAGAATATACAAACTATGTAAGAATATACAAACTGTCTTAAGAATATACAAACTGTTTAACATCATCCATACTAAATATGTGACACAGAAAAAGTCTTACCAGTTAGCAAGAAAACAGGTGATCAGGCTGCTGTTGCTGATGGCTAGAAATTTTTCAGTCACTTGAGAAGCTGGTGAAGCACAACAGGCAGTGGACTACTGTGCTAGTGGACATTCACCCTTTCTTGAAGAATTTATGGCACTGCAAATTTCTTGAACTAGTCTCACTCCGGATTTTACACGTCTAAAAAACTTTACTACTGCAAGCTGCATAAACTGGAATACTTCTGTTTAGGATTTACACATACGTACAAATGTTAGTTACTGCAATTTGACTGAAGTGACCCTCTGCAGGGCTTACCATCACTCCCCCTGTGTTTGAATTGCAGATTGTAGGTTCAAATGCAGGCTAGCTTGACATTGAAAAATTATATTGAGCTGCTTACTTGCTTACTGCTTGCTGTGGGATTTGAAGTGTTCTTAAGACACTCAGTCTTGCTGGCTGGATTCTGCTAAAATTCAAAGTCTGGTTATATTTGTATTCACAGTCTGTTGCATACAGAAACTTGCAGAATATACACTGATGAGAGAATATACTTTGCAGCATCAACTTTAGAAAGCAGTAACAAATAACCTTTTATAATAAACCAAACGGAACAACATTGAAGCTTAAAGTACTGTTCCAACTTTACTTCTCATATAGTACAGATGATGTGAGAGATATAACATTTACCTCAGGACTTGTGTCCTTACCATACCTCTAACATAACTTGATTTATACAGCTCTTTATATACACTTTTAGTCATGCATAAACATATACATTTCCTCTTGATATTCTATTTTGGAGAATTGCTCATCCTGTAGAAACAATACTAAGCTTCTTTGTTTAAGAATGTCTTGTAAGAGACCAGCTTTTCTGACAGTGTGAACATCCTGTATTCTATTTGGATCTTTGTACAAAAACATCTGTTCTTGTGCCAATGCTGATAGTCATGCCCTGTTTTCATGCAGAAAAACATATTTCTGAGAAAACACATTGTCACAGTGTCATAAACATATCCTGTTGTTTTAGGAAACATATTGTGTCCATCCTGTTATTTTAGGAAACATATTGTGTCCATTTTTTATATGCAGAAAAACATGTCAGTGTTCTTTAAAAGCAGATTTTGCATTTTTGCTCTTGCATACATCCTGTTTTTAAGTCTGTAAGGGAAAAATGTCCATTCAGCAGGTTCCTTATTTTCCAAGCCATGGTCATTTAGTATGATTGCTGATCACATATTACTAAACTCTGTTTCTGCATTTAAGCAAGCTTTTTCTTTCAGCATATTTACAACAGAATTAATTTCAGCCTTATATTAATAAAATCTAACACTCTGACTCCATATTATACACATTAAAGTAAACATTTTTTATCTGTCTTCTGTACATATTCAGCATTCTTTTCTTTATAATAATCATATTTAGTATTGTTCATGTTTACATTATCTTCATTCTATATATTGTCAAAGTAGCTAATGTGTGTTAGTTTTCCCAATAATTTCACAACTCTTTTGCATTTTAAAACACATGTTCAGTACTTTCAACTTCTTTATAAAAACTGCATATCCTTTCATTACTTTTTTGTATGGCAGGTTGGCTTTAACGGGCAATTTCTTTATCATCTGTCTCCATAAAAAATCTTGAAATTCTACTACATTTTTACATCTGTTAATTTTGCTTTCATAGCTTTAATTTTTTCTACCTGTAATTCTTTCCATGGATATACGTAATAGAATTTACACATAATAATTTTATACCAAATCCTTCTTTCTCTGTCAATCTTATCAATATTTATTTTCTACAAAAATGTTATTTTATTTATTTTTATCTCATCATTTATACACTCTCTCTTTCTCTCTTTCAAGTCCTCTAAATAATTTCCATTCTTGTTCATATTTCCAGCATAATATATCAGCAAGCAATCCATTACTACTTTCTTTAATCTGCTTAAGGATTTTGTACAAATTCAATAATGATGCATACCAGTCCTGGCTCCCCCATCCTCTTTAGAAACATATACTATATCTCTTTTAACTGGACTAAGCCTAAACCCCCATATGAGTGAGAATATGATAGTATTATTATCTTTTCATATACCAGAGGTAAACTATATACTCCTGCTAAATATGCCATTTGTGCCAATAATATCAGGTTTATTAAATACACTTTCTTTCTAAATGATAAGTTTTGCAGAGGTCATATGTATATCTCATATTTTTATTATCTTTTTCCATTGCTGTTCCTTTATCTCTTGTCTTTCAAAATGTATTCCTAAAAGAGTTCTCTCTTCCTTATTAAACATAATCATAGGATCACAGGATATGGGGCATTACTAGGCTAATAGCCCTGGGACCCTTATAAGCCTAGCCAAGTGTTTATCTCAATTTCCCTATTTCCCATCATACCTTAAACCCTTGCTCTTTTCCTTATTCAAATATTTACCTATTGCTCTTTGACATTCATTTAAGTAAATGAAAGCCTTTTTCATTCCTTTCTTATTATTAATGACAATTATAGTGTCATCTGTATAAGATAACATAAGCAGTTAAATACCTTATCTATTTTATCTCTTGATTTATAAGACTTGATATTACATTCTTTACTAAGGCAAATACTATGCTACTCAGCGGACACACCTTCCTTATTCCGCTCTTAATTTTTATATTGTCACTTACCAACTATTCACCAAAACTTTTAATTTATATTGTTCATATGCAGTTATGCACACATTTTTATCTTATTGCTTAAGTTGTAAGATTGAAATAGTTCCCATACATTTCCATGTTGTATAGTATCAAAAGCTTTACTCACATCACCTATCATGATTTTCACTTGTTCATACTATCATCTGCTATTTCTGTAAGCATTAATAATAATTCTCAACTACCTCTTCCCTTAATACTATATATTGTTTCATCTATGATATTATTTTCATTTCCATTCTCTTCTGATTTTCATAAAAAATGTTATAATCTCTATTAGAAAAAACTATCGGTCACTAACTCTGTAAATCATTTCCCTCCTTTCCATGTAATCTTGATTATGCTGTAACATAATTCTCTCTATTTGAAACCTTCATTTAGCCATTCATTTTACACATTTAAGAAACATCTTTTTTGCCATTCTGACATATTCTTGTACATTTGCTACTCCATTTCATCAGGCCCTGCTGCTGAATCTACATTAACTAGTGATAATTTTCAGTCCATTTCTTCTAAACCTACTTCTTTAACCAAATCTATGTTATCTTGTTCTGAAAACTTCTCCATTTTCAATATCTTCTTTTCTTTCACCATTATTTTATTAAACATCTTATTTACTAAGTCCACTATTATCCCCATAATTTTCTCTTGTCTGTCCTGTATTACACATTTTTCATCTTTTATTTATCTCATTATCCTATTATCCTCTTTAACAAGCTTACTTAAATAAGGAGGAACTTCCTCATTCTTATCTCAAAAAAATATCTCTGTACAGCAGCACTTTTTTCCTTGATTTAGATTATATATATCCTTTCCTTTAATAAAATATTCCATCATTCCTTTTAAAATTTCTAAATGTGTCCTCATATATATATATATATATATATATATATATATATATATATATATATAGTTTCTCTCCTATTTGATATTTCATATAACACCTCTTATTTCTTTAAACATTATCCACCATTCTGACCAATCTCTGTAAAAATCCTTCATACTAATATGATCTTTCCAAAACTCTATTACTATAGACTTGCCCATTTCATCCCATTTATTTTCATTTAATCGTTTTATTCCTCTTTGTATCCTTATATAGTCTTCATTTCCTTTTATCTTTCTCCAGATAGCCAAATGATCCTGTTTCTATTATTCCTTCTTTAACAATTTCTATACTCATGAATATCATAAATAAATTTATTTCTGTTTTATGTGCCCTTCTTCTATAAGACCAGCTATTTGTTTTCCAAATATTTCATTTGCCATGCCTAACTATCTGTAACATCTTATTTACATCAGTGCTTTCTTTTTTTTCTTTCTTAAATCACAAAGTCTCCTCCAACTATAATATCCATATTTATTGTAACATACTTTAAAAAGTTTTTGAAACATATTCTCTCTTTCTTTACCTGTAATGTATGCATAAACAGAAATTATCCTGTATACTTGTTCTTTCCATCTTATGTCTATTATTGTAATCCTCCCCATTATAACCAAAGTTGCATATAATATTTTAACTATGTTTACATAAAATTCCTATTCCGAACATGCCTCCTTTCCAAAATTCCAAACAATCTTATTCCCCTGTATGAAATGAAATGAAATGACTCAAATGAGAAAAAAAATCAGGTAATTGCAAAAAAAGATTGTGGATAAGTTAATGATAGGTATGAGAAGGGCAGCTGCAAAATTTAAAGAAGTGAAAAATAAATAGAAAACATCTCTGCAATATAGACTAGACCAAGCCAATCTATTCCTTAAACTTGAAGAATATGAGGGTTTGTTGGCCTGTCAAAATATCTGGCCCTAAGAGTTCAATAGTCAAAAGTGAAAAATGTTAGAAAAATACTATCATAAGAGGATGCTGGGGTTCTAGTACACCTATTGGCATATTTACCTGTTCTGATGAGTGCTACAAAAGATTGTATCAAGAAGATCACGGGGAATGAATAAGAACTCAATAGACTGAAAACTATCTGTGATCTTTGTGTGATAGAAAATTAGATCTAGACCATGTCACACTTTTAACAAAAGCTATGATAGTGGAGGAGACGGAGGTGATAATAAAGAAGAAAATACAGAAAGACTCCTGGGCCAGATGGTATACCATTAGAAGCATACAGGTGGAGACAGAAAATTGTATTAAAAGCTCTGTGGAGTTAACAGATTAATGTATGAGCAATACTCAAACTCTAGAGTCATAAAATCAAGTCATTGTCATTGTTATATTAAAACCCTGGGAAGACCCAGCTCACATAGGATCATGCAGACCAATTTCTATACTGAATTACAATTGTTAAATTATTTATGACATTATTGGATAAAAAGTTAGCAAATACACTCACCACGTTTATGCACCATAATCAGAAGAT